>NW_004949252.1:140044-140815 GCF_000317375.1 Microtus ochrogaster | reverse complement strand
CAGCTGGACTGTGACTGAGAAAGCATGGGATAAAACCAGACTCTCTGAACATGGCGAACAATGAGGGCTGATGAGAAGCCAAGGACAATGGCACGAGGTTTTGACCCTACTTCATGTTCTGGCTTTGTGGGAGCCTAGCCTGTTTGGTTGTTCACCTTCCTAGACATGGACAGAGGGGGGTAGATACTTTACATTAAAAGATTATCACGTTCTTTGTAATGTGAATGAATTTTATAAAATGCTTTGGTGAGAAACACACATGTGTTTTTCTGAAAAGTGAAGTTGGTGTTTGAGATATGTCGAAGTATTGGTAGAAATGAGAGAAGTGTTCTTTTCTCTGTAGAAGCTTTACTTTGAAAGATAATCACGTTCTTTTGAAAGTGTATGAATTTCATGAAATGCTTTTGTGAGAAACGCACATGTGTTTTTTCTGAAAAGTGAAGCAAATGATTCTGGAATGTAATAGTATTTTTGGTAGTGATAGCAGTGTTACTTAACTCTGTAGAAGCTGTATTTTGAAAGATAATCACATCCTTTGTAAAGTGTATGAATTTCATGAAATGCTTTTGTGAGAAATGCACATATGTTTCTCTGAAAAGTGAAGCAGTTGGTTCTGAAATGTAACAGTATTTTTAGAAATGATAGAAGTGTTCTTTTCTCTTTAGAAGCTTTACTTTGTTTTTTTTTTAATTTATTTATTTATTGAGGATTTCTGCCTCCTCCCCACCACCGCCTCCCATTTCCCTCCCCCTCCCCCGATTAAGTCCCTCT
>NW_004949252.1:131831-137259 GCF_000317375.1 Microtus ochrogaster | reverse complement strand
CCCTGCATCTCAGGGATGAAGCCTACTTGATCATAATGAATAATTTTTCTGATGTGTAGAAGCTTTACTTTGAAAGATAATCACCTTCTTTTGAAAGTGTATGAATTTCATGATTCTTTCCTGAGAAACCCACATGTGTTTCTCTGAAAAGTGAAGCAGTTGGTTCCGAAATGTAATAGTATTATTAGAAGTGATAGAAGTGTTCATTTCTCAGTAGAAGCTGTACCTTGAAAGATAATCAAGTTCTTTGAAAAGTGTCTGAATTTAATGAACTTCTCTGAAAAAGTGATGCAGTTGTTTCTGGAATGTAAAAGTATTTTTAGAAGTGAGAGAAATGTTCTTTTCTCTTTAGAAGCTTTACTTTGAAAGATAATCATGTTCTTTTGAAAGTGTATGAATTTCATGAAATGCTTCTGTGAGAACCCACATGTGTTTCTTTGAACAGAGAAGCCATTATTTGCAATATGTCAAAGTTTTTTTAGAAGTGAGAAGAGGGTTCCTTTTCACCGTAGAAGCTTTCCTTTTAAAGATAATCAAGTTCTTTGAAAAGTGGATGAATTTAATGAGCTTCTTTTTTGACAAACGCACTGTGAAGCAGTTGTTTCTGAAATGTAAAAGTATTGCTAGAAGTGAGTGAAATGTTCTCTTCTCTGTAGATGCTTTACTTTGAAAGATAATCACGTTGTTTTGAAAGTGTATGAATATCATGATTCTTTCCTGAGAAATGCACATGTGTTTCACTGAAAAGTGAAGCAGTTGTTTTTGAAATGTAATAGTAGTTTTAGAAGTGATAGAAGTGTTCTTTTCTCTGTAGAAGCTTTACTTTGAAAGATAATCATGTTCTTTTGAAATTGTAAGAATTTCATGAAGTGCTTTTGTGAGAAAAGCACATGTGTTTCTCTGAAAGAGAAGTCATTGTTATAGATATGTCAAAGTACTTTTAGATGTGATATCAGTGTTACTTTTCTCTGTAGAAGCTGTAATTTGAAAGGTAATCATGTTCTTTGTAAAGTGTATGAATTTCATGAAATGCTTTTGTGAGAAACTCACAGGTGTTTCTTTGAAAAGAGAAGCCGTTATTTGCAACATGTCAAAGTATTGTTAGAAGTGAGAACAGTGTTCCTTTTCACTGTAGAAGCTTTACTTTGAAAGATAATCAAGTTCTTTGGTAAGTGTATGAATTTCTTGAAATGCTTTTGTGAGAAACTTACATGTGATTCTCTGAAAAGAGAAGCCGTTGTTTGAGATATGTCAAAGTACTGTCAGAAGTGAGAGCTGTGTTACTTTTCTGTGTTGAAGCTTTACGTTGAAAGATAATCACTTTCTTCTTAAAGTGTATTGATTTCATGAAATGATTTTGTGAGAAACGCAGATGTGTTTGTTTGAATATTGAAGCAGTTTTTTCGAAAATGTAAATGTATTGATAGAACTGAGCAAAGTGTTCTCTTTCCTGTAGATGCTTTACTTTGAAAGATAATCACATTCTTTGAAAAATGTATGAATTTCATGAAAGGCTTTTGTGAGAAAGACACATACGTGTCTCTGAAAAGTGAAGCAGTTGATTCCGACATGTAATAGTATTTTTAGAAGTGAGAGAAGTGTTCTTTTCTCTGTAGAAGATTTATGTGAAAGATAATCACGTTCTTTGGAAAGTGTATGAATTTCATGATTCTTTCCTGTGAAACACACATGTGTTTGTCTGAAAGGGAAGTAGTTGTTTCTGAAACGTAAAAGTATTGTTAGAAGTAAGAGAAGTGTTCTTTTGTCTGTAGAAACTGTACTTTGAAAGTTAATCACGTTTTTTTAAAGTGTATAAATTTCATGAAATGCTTTTGTGAGAAACACACATATGTTTCTTTGAAAAGTGAAGCAGTTGTTTCTGGAATGTAAAAGTTTTGTTAGAAGTGAGAGAAGTGTTCTTTTCTCTGCAGAAACTTTTCTTTGAAAGATAAGCATGTTCTATATAAAGTGTACGAATTTCATGAAATGCTTTTGTGAGAAAGGCATATGTATTTCTCTAAAAAGTGAAGCAGTTGTTTCTGAAATGCAAAAGTATTTTTAGAAGTGAGAGAAGTGTTCTTTTCTCTGTAGAAGCTTTACTTTGAAAGATAATCACATTCTTTGGAAAGTGTATGAATTTCAAGAAATTATTTAGTGAGAAACGCACATGTGTTTCTTTGAAATAGAAGCCGTTATTTGCAATATTTCAAAGTAATATTAGAAGTGGGAAGAGTGTTTCTTTTCAGTGTAGAAGATTTATTTTGAAAGATAATCAAGTTCTTTGTAAAGTGTATGAATTTCATGAAATGCTTTTGTGAGAAACGCACATGTGTTTCTCTGAAAACTGAAGCAGTTGTTTCTGAAATGTAATAGTTTTTTTTAGAAGTGAAAGAAATGTTCTTTTCTCTGTAGGAGCTTTACTTTGAAAGATAATCACATACTTTTTAAAGTGTATTAAATTCATGAAATGCTTTTGTGAGAAACGGACATGTTTTTCTCTGAAATGTCAAGCAGTTGTTTTTGAAATGTAATAGTATTTTTAGAAGTGAGAGTATTGTTCTTTTCTCTGTAAAAGCTTTACTTTGAAATATGATCACGTTCTTTTGAAAGTGTATGAATTTCATGAAATGCCTTTGTGAGAAACCCACATGTGTTTCTTTGAAAAGAAGCCGGTTTTTGCAATATGTCAAAGTATTTTTAGAAATGAGAAGAGTGTTCCTTTTCACTGTAGAAGCTTTACTTTGAAAGATAATCATGTTTCTTGTAATGTGTATGAATTTCATAAAATGCTTTTGTGAGAAACTCACATGTGTTTCTCTGAAATGTGAAGCAGTTGTTTCTGAAAAGTAATAGTATTTTTAGAAGTGAGAGAAGTGCTCATTTCTCTGTAGAAGATTTACTTTGAAAGATAATCACGTTCTTTTGAAAGTGTATGAATTTCATCAAATGCCTTTTTGAGAAATGCACATGTGTTTCTTTGGAAATAAGCCATCTTTGCAATATGTCAAAGTATTCTTAGATGTGAGAAGAGTGTTCCTTTTCACTGTAGAAGCTTTACTCTGAAAGATAATCACGTTCTTTTGAAAGTGTATGAAATTTATAAAATGCTTTTTGTTAGAAACACACATGTGTTTCTCTGAAAAGAGAAGACCTTGTTTGGAATATGTTCAAGTATTGTTAGAAGTGACAACAGTGTTCTGTTTAGCTCCAGAAGGTTTTCTTTGAAAGATAATCATGTTCTTTGTAAATTATATGAATTTCAAAAAATGCTTTTTTGGAAACTGCACATGTGTTTCCCTGAAACATGAAGCAGTTTTTTCTGAAATATAAAAGTATTGCTAGAAGTGAGAGCAGTGTTACTTTTCTTGGTAGAAGCTTTACTTTAAAGCTTTCTTTGTTAAGGGTATGAATTTCCTGAAATGGTTTTGTGAGAAACGCACATGTGTTTCTCTGAAAAGTGATGCAGTTGTTTCCTGAAATGTAATATTATCTTTAGAAGTGAGAGAAGTGGTCTTTTCTCTGTAAAAGCACTTCTTTGAAAGATAATCACATTCTTTTGCAAGGGTATATTATCATGAAATGCCTTTGTGAGAAAAGCACATTTGTTTCTTTCAAAAGAGAAGTTGTTGTTTCAGATATGTCAAAGTACTGTTAGAAGTGAGAGCAGCGTTACTTTTCTTTGTGCAAGCTGTACTTTGAAAGATAATCATTGTCTTTGTAAAGTGTATGAATTTCATGAAATGCTTTTGTGAGAAACACACATATGTTTCTCTGAAAAGAGAAGCCATTGTTTTGAATATATCAATGTATTGTTAGAAGTGAGAAGAGTGTTCCTTTTCACTGTAGAAGCTTTACTTTAAAAGATAAACATGATCTTTGTAACGTGAATTTCATGAAATGCTTTTGTGAGAAAGGCACAAGTGTTTCTTTGAAAAGAGAATCTGTTGTTTGGAATATGTCAAAAGTATTGTTAGAAGTGAGAACAGTGTTTCCTTTCATGTAGAAGCTGTACTTTGAAAGATAATCACATTCTTTGGAGAATGTATGAATATCTTGAAATGCTTTTGTGAGAAACACACATGTGTTTCTCTGAAAAGAGAAGCCAGTGTTTGGGATATATAAAAGTACTGTTAGAAGTGATGGAAGTGTTACTTTTCTCTGTAGAAGCTTTACTTTGAAAGATAATCACGAACTTTGTAAAGAGTATGAATTTCATGAAATGCTTTTGTAACAAACCCCCTGTGTTTCTCTGAAAAGCGAAGCAGTTGTTTCCGAAATGTAAAAGTATTGATAGAAGTGAGTGAAGTGTTCTCTTCTCTGTAGATTCTTTTCTTTGTAAGATAATCACGTTCTTTTTAAAGTGTATTTATTTCAGGAAATGCTTTTGTGACAAACGTACATGTGTTTCTCTGAATTTTCAAGCAGTTCTTTGCGAATTGTAATAGTATTTTTAGAAGTGAGAGAAGTGTTCTATTCTCTGTAAAAGCTTTACTTTGAAAGATAATCATGTTCTTTTTAAAGTGTATGAATTTCATGAAATGCTTTTGTGTTAAACGCACATGTGTTTTTCTGAAAAGAAAAGCTCTTGTCTGGAATATGTTAATGTATTGTTAGAAGTGAGAACATTGTTCCATTTCAACGCAGAAGCTTTACTTTGAAAGATAATCATTGTCTTTGTAAAGTGTATGAATTTCATGAAATGTCTTCATGAAAAACGCAGATATGTGTATCGGCTTAAATAAATGCAAGGCAGATTTTAAAGAATATAAACAGCTTTAATATTTAAATGAACTTACAGAACCCAGGTTCCCGTCTGTAGCCATTTTACAGGAGGCAGGAAAAGGGGTACTCAGGCTCTGTGAGCCCAATTTATCAGTCAACTTTCGCCTGAGGCAAATCAGCCACCTAAAGGGGCTGGCTTAACCATACATCTCCTCCATTTGTCTAAATAAGACAGAACTAAACTAACTACAACTATAAACAATAATAACAAATAATAAATGTAACAAACAATATTGAAAACAAAAGTTTTACCAGACACTCTATCTCAAGAAGTCTAAATAATGTAGAAAATAATTACAATTATATAATCTTCAACTCCGTCAAAGATCTGAGAAGGGAATAAATGTTACTTAACAAATGAGAGATATCCAAAATGTGCCAAAAATGACAGAGACAACTGACTACCTGGGCAATCACCCAAATTCTCGTTCGCAATGTTGAGTCAACCAACTTTGGCTAAGGCCTAACATAACTGACATGCCATTGTCAAATGCAAGAAACTTTCTTAGAATTATCCCACCTTGTCTTGGCAAGATAAGACAATCCTGTTTCATATCTTTGTCAGTAGTTGAGGTATGGGCTTTTCTTAACCCAAAGGCCAGTTCTGCCAAGAAGACAAGCTCCCAGTGGAGTGTCTTTGGTGCTC
>NW_004949252.1:126588-129611 GCF_000317375.1 Microtus ochrogaster | reverse complement strand
CGTATGGGATCGGATGTGTGTTATGTACATAGGGCAGAGCCTGTTCCTGATCAAATCTTGAACCTGGATAAACAATGAGGTTAGTTCTGTATCATCGGGCATAAATTCAGCAGTTTCAATATGTAAAATAACTCTTTCTGCATATTTTGAATCAGTAACTATATTAATAGGCTCTTTAAATCCCTTATCACCATAAGAATGGCATATAATTCTGCCTTCTGGACAGAATCATAAGGACTTTGTTCCACCTTTAGGGGTCACCAGCGTCTGTGCACTCCAATTTATATACATTTGTCTGAGGCCGTCCCACCCCCAAAGGGTGGCTCTCTCTACAATTTTCTTTGTAAAGTATATGAATTTCTTGAAATGCTTTTGTGAGAAACGCTCATGTGTTTATTTGAAAGAGAAGCCGTTGTTTCAGATATGTCAAAATATTGTTTGTAGTGAGAACAATGTTCCTTTTCTCTGTAGATGCTTTATTTTGAAAGATAATAACATTCATTGTAAAGTGAATGAATTTCATGAAATGCTTTTTTGTGAAATGCACATGTGTTTCTGTGAAAAGAGAAGCCATTGTTTGGAATATGTCAAAGTATTGTTAGAAGTGAGAACAGTGTTTTTATTCACAGTCGAAGCTGTACTTTGAAAGATAATCACATTATTTTGGAGAGTTTATGAATTTTTTGAAATGCCTTTGTGAGAAACGCACATGTATTTCTCTGAGAAGAGAAGCCGTTGTTTGAGATATGTCAAAGTACGGTTAGATGAAAGAGCAGGGTTTCTTTTCTCTGTAATAGCTTTAATTAGAAAGATAATCATGTTCTTTGTAAAGTGTATGAATTTCATGAAATACTTTTGTGAGAAATGCACATGTGTATCTCTGAAAAATGAAGCAATTGTTTCGGAAATATTAAAGTATTGAAAGAAGTGAGCGAAGTGTTCTCTTCTTGTAGATGCTTTACTTTGAATGATAATCACATTCTTTGTAAAGTGTATGAATTTCATTAAATGCTTTTGTGAGAAACGCAGATGTGTTTCTTTGAAAAGTGAAGCTGTTGTTTGGAATAAGTCAAAGTATTTTTAGAAGTGAGAACAATGTTACTTTTCTCTATAGAAGCTCTACTTTGAAAGATAATCATGTTATTTTGGAGATTGTATGAATTTCATAAAATGCTTTTGTGAGAAACACACATGTGTTTCTCTGAAGAGAGAACCCGTTGTTTTAGATATGTCAAAATATTGTTTGAAGTGAGAAAAGTGTTACTTTTCTCTTTAGAGGCATTACTTTGAATGATAATCATGTTCTTTGTAAACTGTATGAATTACATGAAATTCTATTTTGAGAAACTCACATGTGTTTCTCAGAAAAGAGAAGTCTTTGTTAGGGACATGTCAAAGTATTGTCAGAGGTGACAATATTGTTCCCTTTCTCTGTAGAACCTTTAATTTGAAAGATACACTCGTTCATTGTAAAGTGTGTGAATTTCATAAATTGCTTCTTTGAGAAACTCACATGTGTTTCTCTGAAAAGTGAAGCAGGTGTTTGAGATATGTAATAGTATTTTTAGAAGTGAGTGAAGTGTTCTTTTCTCTATAGAAGCTTTAATTTAAGAGATAATCATGTTTTTGTAAAGTGTATGAATTTCATGAAATGGTTATGTGAGAAATGCACATGTGTTTCACTGAACAGTGAAGAGGTTGTTTCCGAAATGTAAAAGTATTGTTTGAAGTGAGAGAAGTGTTCTTTTCTCTGTAGAAGCATTACTTTTAAAGATAATTACGTCAATTTGATAGTGTGTGAGTTTCATAAAATGTTTTTTTGAGAAACGAACATGTGTTTTTCTGAGAAGAAAAGCATTGTTGGATATATGACAAAGTACTGTTAGATGAGAGAGCAGTGTTACTTTTCTTTGTAACAGCTTTAATTAAAAAGATAATCACGTTCTTTGTAAAGTGTATGCATTTCATGAAATACGTTTGTGAAAAATACACATGTGTTTTTTGAAAAGAAAGAGTTGTTCGAGATACGTCCTATTATTTTTAGAAGTGACAGCAGTGCTACTTTTCTCTGTAGAAGCTTAACTTTGAAAGATAATCGCGTTCTTTTGAAAGTATATGAATTTCATGAAATACTTTTTTGAGCAACACTCTTGTATTTCTCTGAAAAGAGAAGCTGTTGTTTGAGATATGTCAAAATATAGTTTGAAGTGAGAACAATGTTCCTTTTCTCTGTAGAAGCTTTATTTGAAAGATAATCTTGTTCTTTGTAAAGTGTATGAATTTCATTAAATGCTTTTGTGAGAAAGGCATATGCGTTTCTATGAAAAGTGAAGCAGTTGTTTCTGATATATAAAAGTATTGATAGAAGTGAGCAAAGTATTCACTTCTCTTTAGATGCTTTGCTTTGAAAGATAATCACGTTCTTTTTAAAATGTATGAATATCATGAAATACTTTTGTGAGTAACGCACATGTGTTTTTTGAAAATAAAGAGTTGTTTGAGATATGTTCTATTAATTTTAGAAGTGACAGCAGTGCTAATTTTCTCTGTAGAAGCTTAACTTTGAAAGATAATCATGTTCTTTTGAAAGTGTATGAATTTCATGAAATGCTTTTTGAGAAATGCACATGTTTTCATTTGAAAAGAGAAGGCATTGTTAGGAATATGTCAAAGTATTGGTAGAACTGAGAACAGTATTGCTTTTCACTGCAGAACCTTCACTTTAACAGATAATCTCATTCTTCTGAAAGTGTATGAATTTCAAGAAATGCTTTTGTGAGAAATACACATGTATTTCTATGTAAAGAGAAGCCATTGTTTGGAATATGTCAAAGTATTGTTAGAAATGAGAACAGTGTTCCGTTTCTTTTTAGAAGCTTTTCCTTGTTTTTTATCTTTTTTTTCTTTCTTTTTTCTTTTTTTTCTTTTTTTTCTTTTTTTTCTTTTTTTTATTGAGAAAAGGAAAAACAACAAGTTTCCACCTCCTCCCAGCCTCCCATTTCCCTCCCCCTCCTCCCACCCTT
>NW_004949252.1:120041-126474 GCF_000317375.1 Microtus ochrogaster | reverse complement strand
ATATTTAGGAAGGTGAACATCCAAACTGGCTAGGCTCCCCCAAAGCCAGCACATTAAGTAGGATCAAAACCCCGTGCCATTGTCCTTAGCTTCTCATCAGTCCTCATTGTTCGCCATGTTCAGATAACCAAGTTCTTTTGAAAGTATATAAGTTTCATGAAATGCTTTTGTCAGAAACGCACATTTGTTTCTTTGAAAAGAGACACCCTTGTTTGGAATATATCAAAATATTGTTAGAAGTGAGAACAGTGTTCAATTTCACTGTAGAAGCTGTACTTTGAAAGATAATCACGTTCTTTGTAAAGTGTATGAATTTCATGAAATTCTTTTGTGAGAAATGCCCATGTGTTTCTATGAAAACAGAAACCATTGTTTGAGATATATCAAAGTATTGTTAAAAGTGAGAGCATTGTTACTTTTAACTGTGGAAGCTTTACTTTGAAAGATAATCACATTCTTTTGAAAGTGGATGAATTTCATGAAATGCTTTTGTAAGAAACGCACGTGTGTTTTTCTGAAAATGGAGCCGTTCTTTGAGATATGTCAAAGTATTGTTAGAAGTGAGAGCAGTGTTACTTTAGGCTGTAGAAGCTTTATTTTGAAAGATAATCACATCCTTTGTAAAGTGAATGAATTTCATGAAATGTTTTTATGACAAAAGCACGTGTTTCTTTGAAAGAGAGGCTGTTGTTTAGAATATGTCAAAGAACTTTTAGAAGTGAGTGCAGTGTTACTTTTCTCTGTAGAATCTTTAATTTGAAAGATAATCACATTCTTTGAAAGTGTATGAAAAAAAAAAAAGAAAGTGTATGAACTCCTTGAAATATTTTGGGGCAAACTCAATGTGATTCTCAGAAAATAGAAGCAGTCATTTTAGAAATGTCAACATTTTGTTAGAAGTGAAATAAGTATTCTTATCTCTGTAGAACCTTTACTTTGAAAGGTAATCACGTGCTTGTATGGTGTATGAATTTCATGAAATGCGTTTGTGAGAAACACACATGTGTTTCTTTGAAAAGAGAAGCCCTTGTAGGGAACATCTCAAATTATTGTTACAAATGAGAGAAGTGTTCTTTTCTCTGTAGAAGTTTTACATTGTAAGACAATCATGTTCTTTTGAACGTGTATGAATTTCATGAAATGCTTTCGTGAGAAAACCACATGTTTCTCTCAAAAGAGAAGCCGTTGTTTAAGATAAGTCAAAATGTTATTAGAAGTGAGAGCAGTGTTACTTTCCATTGTAGAAGTTTACCTTGAAAGATAATCACGTTCTTTGGAAAGTATATGAATTTCATGAAATGCTTTTGTGAGAAACGCACATGTGTTTTTCTGAAAGTGAAGCTGTTCTTTGAGATATGTCAAAGTATTGTTAGAAGTGAGAGCATGTTACTTTTCAGTATAGAAGCTTTATTTTGAAAGAGAATAAAGTTCT
This sequence comes from Microtus ochrogaster, assembly GCF_000317375.1. Lineage (NCBI taxonomy): Eukaryota > Metazoa > Chordata > Mammalia > Rodentia > Cricetidae > Microtus > Microtus ochrogaster. The sequence continues at coordinate 125,042 of NW_004949252.1, read as the reverse complement.
TTGTAAAGTGTTTGAATTTCATGAAATGCTTTTATGAGAAATGTACGTGTTTTGTTGAAAAGAGAAGCCATTGTTTAGAATATGTCAAAGGACTTTTAGAAGTGAAAGCATTGTTACTTTTCTCTGTAGAAGCTTTACTTTGAAAGATAATCACGTTCTTTGGAAAGTGTATGAACTTCTTGAAATGTTTTTGTGAGAAACACACATGTGTTTCTCTGAAAAGAGAAGCAGTCTTTTTGGAAATGTCAATGTATTGTTAGATGTGAGAGAAGTTTCCTTAATATGAAGAAGCTTTGCTTTGAAATGTAATCACGTTCTTTGGAAAGTGTGTGAATTTATGAAATGCTCTTGTGAGAAACGCAGATGTGTTTTTCTGAAAGTGAAGCCATTGTTTCAGATATGTGAAAGGTTTGTTAGAAGTGAGAGCTGTGTTACCTTTCACTGTAGAAGCTTTATTTTGAAAGATAATCACTTTTTTTACAAAGTGTATGAATTTCATGAAATGCTTTTATGAGAAACACACATGTGTTTCTCTGTATGTGAAGCCAATCTTTGAGATATGTCAAAGTACTGTTAGAAGTGAGAGTTGTGTTACTTTTCTCTGTAGATGCTTTGTTTTGAAAGATAATTATGTTCCTTTGAAAGTGTATGAATTTCAGGAAATGCATTTTTGAGGAACACACATGTGTTTCTTTGAAAAGTGAAGTAGTTGTTTCTGAAAGGTTAAATTATTGTTATAAGTTAGTGTAGTGTTCTTTTCTCTGTAGAAGCTTTACTTGGAAAGATAATCATATTCTTTGGAAATTGTATGAACTTCTTGAAATGCTTTAGAGCAAATGCACATGTGATCCTCAGAAAATAGAGGCAGTCTTTTCAGAAATGTCAAAGTATTGTGAGAAGTGAGAGAGGTTTTCTTTTCTAAATAGAAGCTTTGCTTTGAAAGGAAATCACGTACTTTTGAAAGTGTATGAATTTCATGAAATGCTTTTGTGAGAAACGCACATGTGTTTCTCTGAGAAGTTAAGGAGTTGTTTTAGAAATGTAAGAGTATTGTTAGAGGTGAGAGAAGGGTTCTTATCTGTATAGAAGCTTTACTTTGAAAATGTCTTGATCTTTAGAAAGTGTATGAATTTCATGAAATGCTTTTGTGAGAAACGCACATGTGTTTCTCTGAATAGAGAAGCCATTGTTTAAGATATGTCAATGTATTGCAAAAAGTGAAAGCAGTTTTCCTTTTCTCTGAAGAAGCTTTACTTTGAAAGATAATCATGTTCTTGTAAAGTGTATGAATTTCATGAAGTGCTTTTGTTAGAAACACACATGTGTTTCTCTGAAAATAGAAGCAGTTTTTTCGGAAATTTAAAATTTATGTTAGAAATGAGAGAAGTGTTCTTTCCTCTGTAGAAGCTTTATTTTGTAAGACAATCACATACTTTTGAAAGTGTATGAATTTCAAGAAATGCTTTCGTGAGAAACACACGTGTTTCTCTCAAAAGAGAAGCCGTTGTTTGACATAAGTCAAAGAATTATTGGAAGTTAGAGCAGTGTTACTTTTCCCTGTAGACGCTTTGCTTTGAAAGAAAATCAGATATTTTGAAAGTCTATGAATTTCATGAAATGCTTTTGTGAGAAATGCACATGTGTTTCTTTGAAAAGAGAAGCCATTGTTTAGAATATGTCAAAGTATTGGTAGAAGTGAGAACAGTGCTCCTTTTCGCTGTAGAAGCATTACTTTGAAAGATAATCACGTTTTTTGGAACGTGTATAAATTTCATGAAATGCTTTTGTTTGAAATGCTCATGTGTTTCTCTAAAAAGAGAAGCCATTGATTGAGATATTTCAAAGTAAAGTTGTAAGTTAGAGCAGTGTTACTTTTCTCTGTAGAACCTTTACTTTGAAAGATAATCACGTTCTTTGGAAAGTGTATTAATTTCATGAAATGCTTGTGTGAGAAACATCCATGTGTTTTTCTGAAAGTGAAGCCATTCTTTGAGATATGTCAAAGTATTGTTAGAAGTTAGAGCATGTTACTTTTCACTTTAGAAGCTTTAATTTGAAAGAAAATCATGTTCTTTGTAACGTGTTTGAATTTCTTGAATTGCTTATATGAGAAACGCATTTGTTTTGTTGAAAAGAGAAGCCATTGTTTAGAATAAGTCAAGGACTTTTAAAAGTGAGAGCAGTGTTACTTTTCTCTGTAGAAGCTTTATTTTGAGAGATTAACATGTTCTTTTGAAAGTGTATGAACTTCTTGAAATGTTTTTGTGAGAAATACACATGTGTTTCTCTGAAAAGAGAAGCAGTCTTTTCAGAAATTTCAAAGTTTTGTTAGAAGTGAAGGAAGGATGTGTTTCTCTGAAAAGAGAAGCAGTCTTTTTGAAAATGTAAAAGTATTGTTAGAAGTGAGAGAGGTGTTCTTTTCTATGTAGAAGCTTTGCTTTGAAAGAAAATTATGTACTTTTGAAATTGTTTGAATTTCATTAAATACTTTTGTGAGAAACACAAATGTGTTTCTCTGAAAAGAGAAGCTGTTGTTTGAGATATTTCAAAGTAATTTTAGAAGTGAGACCATTGTTACTTTTCTCTGTAGAACCTTACTTTGAAATATAATCACGTTCTTTGGAAAGTGTATGAATTTCATGAAATGCTTTTGTGAGAAACGCAGATGTGTTTTTTTGAAAGTGAAGCCGTTGTTTGAGATAGAACAACTTCTAAAGTATTGTTAGAAGTGAGAGTAGTGTTACTTTTCACTGTAGAAGCTTTATTTTAAAAGATAATCACATTCTTTTTAAAGTGTGTGGATTTCATTAAATGCTTTTATGACAAATGCAAGTGTTTCTTTAAAAGAGAAGCCGTTATTTATAATATGTCAAAGTACTTTTATAAGTGAGAGCTGTGTTACTTTTCTCTGTAGAAGCTTTACTTTGAAAGATAATCAGGTACATTGGAAAGTGTATGAACTTCTTGAAATGTTTTTTTGAGAAACACACATGTGTTTCTTTGAAAAGAGAAGCAGTTTTTGTAATATGTTCTTTGTAGTATGTTTTGACATTTCTCAAACAATGGATTCTCGTTTCAGAGAAAAACATGTCCGTTTCTCACAAGAGCATTTCATGAAATTCATTCACGTTCCAAACAATGTGATTCCTTCAAAGTAAAGCTTCTATAGTGAAAAGGAACACTCTTTTCACTTGTAACAATACTTTGACATATTCCAAACAATGGCTTTTTTTGCACGAAACACATGTTGGGTTCTCACAAAAGCATTTCATGAAATGCATACACTTTCCAAAGAACATGATTATCTTTCAAAATAAAGCTTCTAAAGAAAAAAGGAACACTGCTCTCACTTCTAAAAATACTTTGACATTTCTGAAACAACTACTTTTCTTTTTAGAGAAACACATGTGCATTTCTTAAAAGAGCATTTCATGAAATTTATACGTTTTCAAAATTATGTGATTGTCTTTCAAAGTAAAGGTTCTACAAAGAAAAGAACACTTCTCTGATGTCTAATAATGCTTAGACACTTCTGAAAAAAACTGCTTTTCTTTTCAAAGAAACACGTGTGAATTTCTCACAAAAGCATGTCATGAAATTCACACCTCACAAAGGAAGTGATTATTTTTCAAAGTAAAGCTTAAATAGGAAAAGGAACACTGCTCTGACTTCACACATTGTTCAAAGAACGTGATTACCTTTCAAAGTAAAGCTTCTACTGAGAAAAGTAACACTGTTCTCACTTCTAAAAATATGTGGACATTTCTGAAAGAACTGATTCTCTTTTCAAAGAAACACATGTGCCTTTTCTCAAAAAGCATTTCATGAAATCCCTACACTTTGCAAGGAACGTGATTTTCTTTCAAAATACAGCTTCTACAGAGAAAAGGAACACTGATATCACTTCTAAAAATACTTTGACATTTCTGAAACAACTGGTTTTCTTTCAGAAAAACACATGTGCATTTCTCATAAGAGCATTTCATGAAATTTATATATTTTCAAAAGAACGTGATTGTCTTTCAAAGTAAATCTTCTACAAAGAACAGTACACTTCTCTGATGTCTAACAATACTTTGATAATTCTAAAAAAACTTCTTTACTTTTCAAAGAAACACATGTGCATTTCTCACAGAAGCATTTCATGAAATTCATACACTTTAAAAAGAAAATGATTATCTTTCAAAGTAAAGCTTCTACAGTGAAAAGGACCACTCTTTGCACTTCTATCAATGCTTTGACATATCTCAAACAATGGCATCTCTTTTCAGAAAAACACATGTGCATTTCTCAAAAAAGCAATTCTTGAAATTCATACAATTAACAACAAACGTCATTATCTTTCAAAATAAAGTTTCTACAGGGAAAAGTAACACTGTTCTCACTTCTAACCATACTTGGACAATTCTGAAAGAACTGATTATCTTTTCAGAGAAACACATGTGCCTTTTCTCAAAAAGCATTTCATGAAATTCATACACATTTCAAACAACGTGAATACCTTTCAAAGTAAAATTCTTCAGGGAAAAGGTACACTCATTTCAGTCCTAACAATACTTTGACATATTCCAATCAAGGGCTTCTCTTTTCAGAGAAACACCTGTGTGTTTCTCACAAAAGCATTTCATGAAATTCATACACTTTCCAAAGAATGTGATTATCTTTCAAAGTAAAGCTTCTACAGGAAAATAAACACTGCTCTCACTTCTAACAATACTTTAACATATTTCAAAGAGCAGTTTCTCTTTTCAGAGGAACATACGTTTTTTTCTCACAAAAGCATTTCATGAAATTAATACACTATCAAAAGAACGTGATTGTCTTTCAAAGTAAAGCATATAAAGAGAAAGAACAATTCTCTCACTTCTGACAATACTTTGACATTCCTGAAACAATTGCTTCTCTTTTCAAAGAAACATATGTGTGTTTCTCACAAAAGCATTTCAAGAAATTCATACACTGATGGAGAAAGGTCATTGATTAATTAAATAAAGAAGCTGC
>NW_004949252.1:115654-117112 GCF_000317375.1 Microtus ochrogaster | reverse complement strand
AGAAAAGGGCTAGAGCTAAAGAGCCAAGCAGTGATTAAAAGAATACAGTGTCCGTGTAATTATTTTGGGTAAAGCTAGCCTTGCGGGCAGCAGAGTGGCGGGATGCAGCCCGCCGCTCTTATTACTACAATACACTTTACAATGAACATGATTGTCTTTTAAATTAAAGCTTCTACTGAGAAACGAACAATTCTCTCACTTCTAACAATACTTTGATATTTCCAAAACAACTGCTTCTCTTTTCAGCAAAACACATGTGTGTTTTCTCACAAAAGCATTACATGAAATTCATACTCTTTACAATGAACATGATTATCTATGAAAGTAAAGCTTCAACAGAGAAAAGTAACACTGCACTCACTTCTAAAATACTTTCACATTTCTGAAACAATTGCTTTTCTTTTCACAGAAACACGTGCATTTCTCATAAATACATTTCATAAAATTCCAACACTTTCAAGTGAATGTGATTATCTTTCAAAGTAATGCTTCTACACAGAAAAGAACACTTCTCTTACTTCTTACAATACTTTCACATTTTGAAACAACTTCTCTTTTCAGAGAAACACATGTGTGTTTGTCCTAAAAGCATTTCAAAAAATACATACACTTTTTAAAGAACGAGATTATCTTTCAAAATACAGCTTCTACAGGCAAAGGAACACTGCCCTCACTTCTAATAATACTTTGCCATATCCCAAAGAACAGCTTCTCTTTTCAGAGAAACACATGTGGGTTTATCACAAAAGCATATCATGAAATTCATACACTTTCAAAAGAACGTGAATGTCTTTCAAAGTAAAGCTTCTAAAGTGAAAATAACACTCCTCTCACTTCTAACAATACTTAGATCTTTCTGAAAAATTGCTTCTCTTTCAGAGAAACACATGTGAGTTTCTCACAAATGCATTGTTTGCAACAAGAGCGCTGGGCTACTTTCCTGGCACCCGGCCGCCCGCATGGCTAGCTTTACCTGAAATAATTACCCAGATACTGTATTCTTTTAAACATTTCCTGGCCCATTATTTTTAGCCTCTTACCCCATTTCTAATAATCTATATAGCACCACAAGGTGTACTTACCAGGAAAGATCTAAACCTGCATTTGTCTGGATGAAAGACCCATGGCGACTCCTTGATCCAGCTTCTTTCTCCCAGCATTCTGTCCTTTTTTTTTCTGCCCACCTAAGGGTTGGCCTATCAAATGGATCTAGGCAGTCTTTATTAATAGGAAATCACTCCCATGTCATTTCCCCTTTTTCTGTTTAAACAAAAAAGAAAGTCTTTAACTTTAAGATAGTAAAATTACATATAACAAAACAGTTATCAAGTAAGAATTACAGTTACAATATTCATATCTACTTTATCTTTTATCATAACTAAGGAAAACTATAACTATCTATCCATTCTTCAACTCTATCAAAGACTCCAGAAGGATATAATATTACCTAAGCAAACA
>NW_004949252.1:103891-115014 GCF_000317375.1 Microtus ochrogaster | reverse complement strand
CATACCAATGCAAATTATTCATACCTATATCATTTCCCCCTTTAAATGTAAAAGAACATTTATAAACAATATTTTGGGAACATGGGCGTAGTTTTTTCTCTCCAAATTCCTTCCTGCTGAATGGGGGCATTGTTAATCAGATCATTTAGGGTGTAACCTGTGTGCCAGGTTTATCTCAGTTGGCAGTTGAGTAAAGTAATTTTTTGAGGGTGTTTATAGCAACTTTTCGGAGGTTGTGGTCTATCATACCAAATTGGGATAGAAGAAATCCACAGGGTCAGGTCCTCTGTGAAAACAAATAAGACCCTCTCCAAAGCATCATATCCTTAGACCCAAATTTTGAAATCGTAATACCCTTATTGATATCTGTTCTGGTTCCATTTGGCAGTCCATATAATGAAATGTCTGTCTGCACTTAGCTCCTTTACAATCAAAAATTAAAAAAAAACCACAATGTACATAATCCAGACTCTCTGTGAATTTTCCATTTTTACATGACTTATTTTTACTTTATTTCTCTTAATCTATAACTATCTGTACTCTGTCTCTTTAAAGACTTTACCTTTTTTTTAAAGGCATTAACTTTATTCTCTCTCTTTTTTTTTCTCTCTCTCTCAAGCCTATGTACACTCACCCAACAATGTGATCGATTTAGTGGTCTGTCTGAATCTGTTTTATTGTGAATCTGTAATTTTTTTACTATCCAGGAGCCTTTCTTAAAATGTTAAGCAGTTCTTAAAAACTTAAGTTGCACCATGTACAGGCAATACGGTACCGCCTGTGTCCTGCCCAGTCGAAACCTTAACTATGCTGTTTTAATGGTAATTACAGTAGTTCCTGCCTGAGAACAGCACAGTTCAGCATGGTGGAGCTGAGCCACTCTTGTCTCAGAGCCATTTGGTGTCCCTCAGCCACACACAGTTCCAGGCACACAGCAGTCCACATTGCCATCAAGCTAGCCATAGCACTTTATTCCAAATACTCCATTGAAAATCTCTGTCTCCTGCAAGAGCCAGACAGAGATTACAATGGCAGCACAGCCCAGAAAGCTGGAATTTTAAAACAGCAAGTTTTTTCCTGTTGTTGAGTCAGGACAATTTCTTTGTGGCACACAACCCACAAACAGCAAAAAGCTGTCTTAAATTCTCTCTCTGTCCTTTTTAAAGTGCTCTCAGGTTTTTAAGTGGATTTAGGCAATCATGTCTGGACATCACTCTGTTGTAATACGTTCCTGGCACCCGGCCATCCGCATGGCTAGCATTACCCGAAATAATTGCATGTAAACTGTATTCTTTCAAACATTGCCTGACCCATTAGTTTCAGCCCCTTAACCCATTTCTAATAATCCATGTAGCACCACGAGGTGCGCTTACCAGGAAAGATGTTAACCTGCATCTGTCTGGAGTGGGAGAACCATGGCGACTCCCTGATCCAGCTTCTTTCTCCCAGCATTCTGTTCTATTTTCTCCACCCACCTAAGGGTTGGCCTATCAAATGGATCTAGGCAGTTTCTTTATTAATAAGAAATCACTACCCCATCAGCATTTCATGAAATTCATACACTTTCCAAAGAAAGTGATTATCTTTCAAAGTAAAGCTTCAGCAGGAAAAGAAACACTGCTCTCACTTCTGACAATACTTTGACATATCCCAAAGAAAGGCTTCTCTTTTCAGAGAAGCACATGTGTGTTTCTCATAAAAGCATTTCATGATATTCATACACTTTCAAATCAATGTGATTATCTTTCAAAGTACAGCCTCTAAAGAAAAAAGGAACACTGCTCTCACTTTTAACAATACTTTGACATACTACAAAAATCAGCTTCTATTTCAGAAAAACACATGTGTATTTCTCACAAAAGCATTTCATGAAATTTATCCACATTTCAAAGAATGTGATTCTCTTTCAAAGTAAAGCTTCTACATAGAAAAGAACATTTCTCTCACTACCAACAATACTTTGACATACTTCAAACAATGGCTTATCTTTTCAGAGAAACACATGTGCGTTTCTCACAAAAGCATTTCAAGAAATTCATACACTTTATAAAGAACGTGATAATCTTTCAGGTAAAGCTTCTACAGAGAAAAGAACACTTCTCTCACTTCTAACAATACATAGAAATTTCTGATACACCTGCTTCTCTTTTCTGAGAAACGCATGGGCGTTTCTCATAAAAGAATTTCATGAAATTCATACACTTTCCAAGGAACCTGATTATCTTTAAAAGTAATGCTTCTACAGGAAAAGGAACACTGCTCTCAACTCTAAAAATACTTTGACTTCTCCCCAAGAACAGCTTCTTTCTTCAGAGAAACACATGTAAGTTTCTCAAAAAACCTTTTCACGAAATTCATAAAATTTCAAAAGAAGATGATTGTCTTTCAAAGCAAAGCTTCTAAAGAGAAAAGAATACTTCTCTCACTTCTAACAATACTTTGACATTTCTGAAACAATGGCTTCTCTTTTCAGAGAAACACATGTGCTTTTCTCACAAAATCATTTCATGAATTTGATACGTTTTCCAAAGAACGTGATTATCTTTCAAAATAAAGGTTCTACAATGAAAAGATACACTGTTATTACATCTAACAATAGGTTGATATATTGTCAAACAACTGCTTCTCTTTTCAGAGAAACACATGTGCGTTTCTCACAAAAGCATTTCATGAAATTAATACATTTTCCAAAGAACGTGATTATCTTTAAAAGTAAAGCTTCTACAGTGAAAATGAACACTCTTCTCACTTCAAACAATACTTAGACACATCCCAAACAATGACTTCTCTTTTCAGAGAAACACATGTGTGTTTCTCACAAAACCATTTAATGAAATTCATACACCCTCCAATAAACGTGATTAACTTTCAAAGTAAAGCTTCTACAGGAAAAGGAACACTGCTCTCACTTCTAACAATAATTTGACATATCCCAAGGAAAGGCATTGCTTTTCAGAGAACCACATGTGCGTTTCTCACAAAAGCATTTCATGAAATTCATACACTTTCCAACGAACGTGATTATCTTTCAAAGTAAAGCTTCAACAGTGAACAGGAACACTGTTCTAAATTCGAACAATACTTTGATAACACCCAAAGAACGGCATCTCTTTTCAAAGAAACACATGTGTTTCTCACAAAAGCATTCCATGAAATTCATACACTTCCAAAGAACATGATTATCTTTCAAACTACAGCTTCTACTGAAAACAGGAACACTGTTTTCACTTCTCACAATACTTTGCCATATTCCAAGGAATTCCTTCACTTTCAAAATTAACACAAGTCTGTTTCTCACAAAAGCAATTCATGAAATTCATATACTTTACAACGAAAGTGATTGTCTTAGAAATTAAACATTCAACAGAGAAAAGGAACACTGCTCTCACTTCTAAGAATACTTTGACATTTCTGAAACAACTGCTTTTCTTTTCAGAGAAACACATGTGTGTCTCACAAAAGCATTTCAAGAAATTCATACACTTTACAAAGAACATGATTATCTTTCAAAGTAAGTTTTTTTTGACTTTTGTTTTTCTTTTTTTTAATTTATTTATTTATTAAATATCTCCCTCTCTTCCCAGCCACCGCCTCCCATTTTTCTCCCCCTCCCCCAATCAAGTCCCCCTCCTTCCTCAGCCCAAGAACAATCAGGGTTCCCTGTCCTGTGGGAAGTTCAATGTACCCCCACCTTCATCCATTTCTAGTATGGTGAGCATCCAAGCTGCCTAGGCTCCCACAAAGCCATTACATGCAGTAGGATCAGAGACCCATTGCCATTGTTCTTGAGTTCTCAGTAGTCCCCATTGTCCGCTATGTTCAGAGAGTCTGGCCTCATCCCAGGCATTTTCAGACCCAGGCCAGCTGGCCTTGGTGAGTTCCCAATAGAAAATCCCCATTGTCTCCGTGTGTGGGTGCACCCCTTGTGGTCCTGAGTTCCTTCCTTGCACTCTCTCTACTTCTGTTCCTGACTTGGACCTTGAGATTTCTGTCTGGTGCTCCAATGTGGGTCTCTGTCTCCTTTCATCGCCTGATGAAGGTCAACATTCAGGAGGATGCCTATATGTTTTTCTTTGGGTTCTCCTTATTTAGCTTCTCTAGGATCACTAACTATAGGCTCAATGTCCTTTGTTTATGTCTAGAAATCAAATATGAGTGAGTACATCCTATGTCCCTCTTTTTGGGTCTGGCTTACCTCACTCAGGATAGTGTTTTCTATTTCCATCCATTTCTATGCAAAATTCAAGAAATCCTTGTTTTTTACTGCTGAGTAATACTCTAATATGCATATATTCCATACTTTCTTCATCCATTCTTCCATTGAAGGACATCTAGGTTGTTTCCAGTTTCTCGCTATTACAAACGATGCTGCTATGAACATAGTTGAGCATATACTTTTGTTGTATGATAGGGCCTCTCTTGGGTATATTCCCAAGAGTGGTATTGCTGGGTCCAGGGGTAGGTTGATCTCGAATTTTCTGAGGAACCGCCACACTGCTTTCCAGAGTGGTTGCACAAGTTTGCATTCCCACCAGCAATGGATGAGTGTACCCCTTTCTCCACACCCTCTCCAGCAAAGGCTATCATTGGTGTTTTTATTTTAGCCATTCTGACAGGTGTGAGATGGTATCTTAAAGTTGTCTTGATTTGCATTTCCCTGATCGCTAAGGAAGTTGAGCATGACCTTAAGTGTCTTTTGGCCATTTGAACTTCTTCTGTTGAGAATTCTCTGTTCATCTCAGTGTCCCATTTTATAATTGGGTTGATTAGATTTTTACTGTCTTGTTTCTTGAGTTCTTTATATATTTTGGAGATCAGACCTTTGTCAGTTGCGGGGTTGGTGAAGATTTTCTCCCAGTCAGTGGGTTGCCTTTGTGTCTTAGTGACAGTGTCCTTTGCTTTACAGAAGCTTCTCAGTCTCAGGAGGTCCCATTTATTCAATGAGGTCCTTAATGTCTGTGCTGCTTGGGTTACACGTAGGAAGTGATCTCCTGTGCCCTTGTGTTGTAGAGTACTTCCCAATTTCTCTTCAATCAAGTTCAGTGTGTTCAACCTGATATTGAGGTCTTTAATCCATTTGGACTTGAGTTTTGTGCATGGTGATAGATATGAATCTATTTTCATTCTTCTACTAGTTGACTTCCAGTTTTACCAGCACAATTTGTTGAAGATGCTCTCTTTTTTCCATTGTATACTTTTAGCTACTATATCAAAGCTAAGGTGTTCATAGGTTTGTGGGTTAATGTCAGGGTCTTCTATTTGATTCCGTTGGTCGACTTCTCTGTTTTTATGCCAATACCAAGCTGTTTTCAATACTGTAGCTCTGTAGTAGAGTTTGAAGTCAGGGATGGTAATGCCTCCAGACCATCCTTTGTTGTATAAGATTGTTTTGGCTATCCTGGGTTTTTTGTTTTTCCATATAAAGTTGATTATTGTCTTCTCCAGATCTGAGAAGATTTTTGATGGGATTTTGATTTGGATTGCATTGAATCTATAGATTGCTTTTGGTAAAATTGCCATTTTTACTATGTTGATCCTCCCAATCCAGGATCAAGGGAGATCATTACATTTTCTGGTATCCTCTTCAATTTCTTTCTTCAAAGACTTAAAGTTCTTGTCAAATAGATCTTTTACATCTTTGGTCAGAGTTACACCAAGATATTTTATGCTATTTGTGGCTATCGTGAAAGGTGATGCTTCTCTAATTTCCCTCTCTGTTTCCTTATCCTTAGTGTATAGGAAGGACAATGATTTTTGGAGTTGATCTTGTATCCTGCCACAATACTAAAGGTGCTTATCAGCTGTAGGAGTTCTTTGGTAGAGTTTTTGGGGTTGCTTATGAATACTATCATATCATCTGCAAATAACGAGAGCTTAACTTCTTTTCTGATAAGAATCCCCTTGACCCCTTATGTTGTCTTATTGCTATTGCTAGAACTTCAAGCACTATATTGAAGAGGTACAAAGAGAATGGACATCCTTGTTGTGTTCCTGATTTTATTGGGATGTCTTTGTGTTTCTCTCCATTTAACCTAATGTTAGCTGTCAGCTTGCTGTAAAAGCTTTTATTATATCTAGGTATGACCCTTGTATCCCTAATCTCTCCAAGACTTTTATCATAAAGGGGTGTTGAATTTTGTCAAATGCTTTTTCAGCATCTAATGAAATGATCATATGTTTTTTTTCTTTCAGTTTATTTATATGATAGATTACATTGATTGATTTTTGTATGTTGAACCAGCCCTGCATCTCTGGGATGAAGCCTACTTAATCATGATGGATAATTTTTCTAATGTGTTCTTGGATTTGGTTTGCCAGTGTTTTATTGAGAATTTTTGCATTAATATTCATGAATGAGATAGGCCTATAATTCTCTTTCTTGTTTGGGTCTTTGTGTGGTTTTGGTATCAGGGTAACTGTAGCATCATAAAAGGAATTTGGCAATGACTCTTCTATTTCTATATTGTGAAATACATTAAGGATATAGGTATTAGCTCTTCTTGGAAGTTCTGGTAAAATTCTGCATTGAAACCATCTGGTCCTGGGTTTTTTTTGGTAGGGAGATTTTTGATAACAGTTTCTAGTTCTTCGCGACTAACAGGTTTATTTAGATCATTCACCTGGTCTTGGTTTAGCTTTGGTATATGGTACTTATCTAAAAAAAGTCCATTTCTTTTGCATTTTCTAGTTTTGTGGCATACAGTCTTTTGTAGTAAGATCTAATGAGTATCTGAATTTCCTGTGTGTCTGTGGTTATGTCCCCCTTTTCATTTCTGATCTTATTTATTTGCATGTTCTCTCTCTGTCGTTTAATTAGTTTGGATCGTGGTTTGTCGATCTTGTTGATTTTCTCCAAGAACCAACTTTTTGTTTCATTGATTCTTTGGACTGTTTTCTGTGTTTCTATTTTGTTGATTTTTGCCCTCGGTTTGATTATTTCCATCTTCTAATCCTCCTGGGTGCGTCTGCTTAATTTTTTCTAAAGTTTTAAGGTGTGCTGTTAAGTCTCTGATATATGCATTCTCCGTTTTCTTTAAGTGGGCACTTAATGCTATGAACTTTCCTATTAGCACTGTCCTCCATCTGCCTCCTCCTTCCGGGTTCCGTCTGCCTCTACCGTCCAGGTTCCATCCCCGTGATTATCTTTCAAAGTAAAGCTCCTACAAAGAAAAGAAAACTTCTCTCACTTCTATCAATACTTCTACATTACAGACACCACTGCTTCACTTTTGAGAGAAATGCATGTGCGTTTCTCAAAAAAGCATTTCATGAAATTCACACACTTTACAAAGAACGTGATTATCTTTCAAATACCTTGACATATTGCAAAAAACCCCTTGTCTTTTCAGAGAAACACATGTGCGTTTCTCCCAAAAGCATTTCATGAAATTCATATCCTTTCCAAAGAACGTGATTATCTTTCAATGTAAAGCTTCTACAGTGAACAGGAACACTGTTCGCACTTCTAACAATACTTTGACATATTCCACACAATTGGCTTCTCTTTTCAAAGAAACACATATGTGTTTCTCATAAAAGTATTTCATGAAATTCAAACAATTTCAAAAGAACATGATTATCTTTCGAAGTAAAGCTTCTACAGAGAAAAGAACACTTCTATCACTTCTGAAAATACTTTTAAAATATGAAACAAGTTCTTCACTTTTCAGAAAAACACATGTGTGTTTCTCACAAAATGGTTTCATAACATTCATAACTTTGCAAAGAAAGTGATTATCTTTCAAAGTAAAGCTTCTACAGAGAAAAGTAACATTTCTCTCACTTCTAAAAATACTTTAAAGTTTTGCAAACAACTGCTTCACTTTTCAGAGAAACACTTGTGTGTTTCTCACAAAAGCATTTCTTCAAATTCATACACGTTATAAGGAATGAGATAATCTTTTAAATTAAAGTTTCTACAGAGAAAAGAAACAATGCTTTCACTTGCAACAATGCTTTTACGTACTCCTAACCACAGCTTCACTTTTCAGAGAAATAAATGTGCGTTTCTCACAAAAGCATTTCATGGAATTCAGACACTTTCAATGAAAGTGAGTATCTTTCATAGTAAAGCTTCTACAGAGAAAACTAACACTGCTTTCACTTTTAACAGTACTTTGACATATCTCAAATAATGGCTTCTCTTTTTAGTAAAACATATGTGTGTTTCTCACAAAAGCATTTCATTAAATTCATACACTTTCAAACGAATGTGATTATCTTTCAAAATAAAGCTTCTACTGATAAAGGAACACTTTTCTCACTCCTAACAATACTTTGACATATTCCAAACAAAGGCTTCTCTTTTAAAGAAACACATGTACATTTCTCATAAAAGCATTTCATGAAATTCATACACGTTACAAAGAATCTGATTATTTTTCAAGTTAAACTTCTACAGAGAAAAATAACACTGCTCTCACTTTAAACAATACTTTGACATATCTCAAACAATGGCTTCTTTTTTCAGAGAAACACATGTGTGTTTCTCAAAAAAGCAATTTAAGTAATTCATGCACTTTCAAAAAAACATGATTATCTTTCAAAGTAAAGGTTCTAAAGTCAAAAGAAAGACCATTTTCACTTAGAACTATACTTTAGCAAATCCCAAACAACTACTCATCTTTTACGAGAAACACATTTGTGTTTCTCAAGAAAGCATATCATGAAATTTATACACTTTACTAAGAATGTGATTATGTTTCAACGAAAAGTTTGTAGAGAGAAAAAAAAACACTTCTATCACTTCTTAAAATACTTTTACATTTCAGAAATAGCTGCTTCAAATTTCAGATAAACGCATGTGCTCTTCTCACAAAAGCATTTCAGGAAATTAATACACTTTAGAAAGAACGTGATTGTCTTTCAAATTAAACCTTCTACAGTGAAATGGAACACTCTTCTCACTTCTAACAATACTTTGACATATTTCAAACAAGGGCTTCTCTTTTCAGAGAAACACATATGTGTTTCTCACAAAAGCATTTCATGAAATTCATAAATTATCCAACGAACGTTATTTTTTTTGTCCAACGAACGTTATTATCTTTTAAAGAAAAGTTTCTATGGTGAAAAGGAACACTGTTCTAACTTCTGACAATACCTTGACATATTCCAAACAACAGCTTCTTTTTTCAGAGAGACACATGTGCATTTCTCACAAAAGCATGTCATGAAATTCATTCACTTTCAAATGAACATGATTATCTTTCAAATTAAAACTTCTACAAAGAAAAGAACACTTCTCTCACTTCATAAAATAATATTAAATTTCGGAAACAACTGCTTCAATTTTCAGAGAAACACATGTGCATTTCTCAAAAAGCATGTAATAAAATTCATACACTTTCCAAAGAACATGATTATCTTTCAAACTAAATCATCTACACAGAAGACAACACTTTGCTGACTTCTATCAACACATTGACATTTGTGAAACAACTGCTTCACTTTTCAGAGAAACACATGTGCACTTCTCACTAAAGCATTTCATGATATTCATTCACTTTACAGATAACGTGATTATCTTTCAAAGTAAAGATTCTAAAGTGAAAAGGAACACTGCTCTCATTTCTAACAGTACTTTCAGAAATCTCAAACAACGGCTTCTCTTCTCAGAGAAACACATGTGCATTTTTCACAGAAGCATTACATGAAATTTATACACTTTCCAAACAACGTGATTGTCCTTCAAAGTAAAGCTTCCACAGAGAAAATAACTTCTCTCACTTCTTAAAATACTATTACATTTCAGGAACAACTGCTTCAATTTTCAGAGAAACACATGTACATTTGTCACAAAAGCATGTCATGAAATTTACACACTTTACAAAGAGAGTGATTATCTTTCAAACTAAATCATCTACTGAGAAGACAACACTTTGCTGAATTTTATCAGCCCTTTTACATGTCTTAAACAACTGCTTCACTTTTCAGAGAAACACATGTGCATTTCTCACTAAATCGTTTCATGAAATTCATACACTTAACAAAGAACATGATTATCTTTTAAAGTCCTGCTTCTTCAGTGAAAAGTAACACTGCTTTCACTTCTAACAGTACTTTGACATATCTCAAACAACGGCTTCTCTTCTCAGAGAAACACATGTGTGTTTCACACTAAAGCATTTCAAGAAATTCATACACTTTCCAACAAACATGATTATCTTTCAAAGTTAAGATTCTACAGTCAAAAGAACACTGTTCTCACTTCTGACAGTACCTTGACATATCCTAAACAACGGCTTCTGTTTTCAGAGAAACACATCTCTGTTTCTCACAAAAGCAATTCATGAAATTCCTACACTTTCAAATGAACATGATTATCTTTCAAAGTAAAACTTCTACAGAGAAAAGAACACTTCTCTCACTTCCAACAATACTTTTACATTTCGGAAACAACTGCTTCACTGTTCAGAGAAACACATGTGAGTTTCTCACAAACCCTTTTCATGAAATTCATACACTGTATAAAGAACATGGTTATCTTTCAAAGTACCACTTCTACAGTGAAAAAGAATGCTGTTCTCACTTCTAACAATACTTTGACATATTTCAATCCAGGGCTTCTCTTTTCAGAGAAAAACATGTGCGTTTATCACAAAAGTATTTCATGAAATTCATGTACTATCGTAAGAATGTGATTATCATTTAAAGGACAGCTTCTACATGAATAGAAACACTGTGGTCACTTCGAACAATGCTGTGACATATTGCAAACAATGGCTTCTCTTTTCCAAAAACACATGTGCATTTCTCAAAAAAGCATTTCATGAAATTCATACACTATCCAAAGAATGTGATTATCTTTTAAACTAAAGGTTCTACAGTAAAAAGGAACACCATTCTCATCTCTAACAAAATCTTGACATATTCCAAACAACAGCTTCTATTTTCAGAGAGACAAATGTTTGTTTCTCACAATAGTATTTTGTAGTAATAGAGGCAGCGGGGCCCCAGCACCCCAGCCGCACCCCGGCCGCCTCCGGCTAGCTTATGCCCCGAAATAATTACACGGACACAGTATTCTTTTAATCACTGCTTGTCCCATTTCTATCTAGCGTCTTCTAGGCTAACTCTCACACCTGGACTAGCCCATTTCTTATCATATGTGTTGCACCCCA
>NW_004949252.1:98047-101181 GCF_000317375.1 Microtus ochrogaster | reverse complement strand
TCTCTCTGGGGCATCTGCCCCCGAGAGGAGAGCTGTCGAGTCTCTGACCTCACTTCCTCATCCGCCCAGCATTCTGCTCCGTTCACTCCTCCCCCTACGTTCTAACCTATCAGGGCAAGCAGCTTCTTTATTTAATTAACCAATGGCCTTCCTCCATCAGTATTTCACCAAATTTATATATTTTCAAATGAATGTGATTAACATTCAAATTAAAGCTTCTACAAAGAAAAGAACACTTTTATTCCTTCTTAAGATACTATAAATTTCGTAAAAAACAGCTTCGATGTTCACAGAAACACATGTGTGTTTCTCACAAAAGAACTTCATGAATTCATACACTTTACGAAGAACGTGATTTTCTTTCAAAGTAAAGCTTCTACAGAGGAAAGTAACACTGCTTTCACTACTAACAATACTTTGACATATCTCAAACAACGGCTTCTCTTTTCGAGGTAACACATGTGCTCTTCTCACAAAAGCATTTTAAGAAGTTCATACACTTTCCAAAGAAAGTGATTATCTTTCAAAGTAAAGCTTCTACAGTGAAAAGGAACACTGTTCTCACTTCTGACAATACCTTGACATATTCCAAACAAAGGCTTCCTTTTCAGAGAGACACATGAGCATTTCTCACAAAAGCATTTCATGAAATTAATACAATTTCAAATGAATGTGATTATCTTTCAAAGTAAAGCTTCTACAGAGAAAAGAACACTTCTCTCAGTTCTTAAAATACTATTAAATTTTGGAAACAATTGCTTCAATTTTCAGAGAAACACATGTGCATTTCTCACAAAAGCATGTCTTGAAATTCATACACTTTACAAAGAACGTGATTGTCTTTCAAACTAAAGCATCTACAGATAAGCCACACTTTGCTGACTTCTATCAATACTTTTACATTTAAGAAACAACTGCTTCACTTTTCAGAGGAACACATGTGCGTTTCTTGCAAAAGTGTTTCATGAAATTAATACACATTACAAGAATGTGATTATCTTTCAAAGTACCCCTTCTACAGTGAAAAAGATCACTGTTCTCATTACTGACAATACTTTGACATACGTCAAATAGGGCTTCTCTTTTCAGAGAAATACATTTGTGTTACACACAAAAGCATTTCCAGAAATTCATACACTTTACAAAGAAGATGATTTTTTTTCAAAGTTAAGCTTCTACAGAGAAAAGTAACACTGCTCTCACTTCTAACAATACTTTGACTTATTCCAAACAATGGCATGACTTTTCAAAGACACACGTGCGTTTCTCACAAAAGCATTTCATGAAATTCCTACACTTTCAAATGAACGTTATTGTCTTTCAAAGTAAAAGTTCTACAGAGAAAAGAACACTTCTCTCACTTCTTAAAATACTATTACATTTCAGAAAAATCTGCTTCACTCTTCAGAGAAACACATGTGTGTTTCTCACAAAAGTATTTCATGAAATTCACACACTTTACAAAGAACGTAATTTTCTTTCAAAGTAAAGCATCTAAGAGAAAAGTAACACTGCTCTCACTTCTAAAAATACTTTGAATTATTCCAAACAATGGCTTCACTTTTCAAGGAACACATGTGTGTTTCTCACAAAAGCATTTCAAGAATTTCATACATTTTCCATATGACGTGATTATCTTTCAAAGTAACAATTCTACAGTAAAAAGGAACAGTTTTCTTACTTCTAACAATACTTTGAATTATTCCAAACAATGGCTTCACTTTTGAAAGAAACATGTGTGTTTCTCACTAAAGCCTTTCAAGAAATTCATATACTTTACAAAGAACGTGATTATATTTCAAAGTGAAGCATCTCCAGAGAAGACAACACTTTGCTGACTTCTATCAATACTTTTATATTTTTGAAACAACTGCTTCACTTTTCAGAGGAACACATGTGCATTTCTCACAAAAGCGTTTCATGAAAGTCATTCACTTTCCAAACAATGTGATTATCTTTCAAAGTAACAGTCCTACAGTGAAAAGTAACAATGTTCTCACTTTTAAAAAAACTTTGACATATTCCAAAAAGGGCTTCTCTTTTCACAGAAACACATGTGCATTTTTCACAGAAGCATTTCATGAAATATATACACTTTCCAAAGAAAGTGATTATCTATCAAAGTAAAGCTTCTACAGAGAAAAAAAATGCTTCTTTCACTTCTTAAAATACTATTACATTTCAAAAGCAACTGGTTTACTTTTCAGAGAAACACATTTGCTTTTCTCACAAAAGCATGTCATGAAATTCATGCACATTACAAAGAACAGGATTATTTTACAAAGTAAAGCATCTATAGAGAAGTCAACACATTTCTGACTTCTATCAATACTTTTACATTTCTGAAACAATTGCTTCACTTTTCAGAGAAACACATGTGCATTTCTAAAAAAAGCATTCCATAAAATTCATACACTTTACAAAAACATGATTATCTTTCAAAGTAACACTTCTACAGTGAAAAGTAACACTGATCTCACTTTTAAATATACTTTGACATTTTTCAAAACAGGGCTTCCCTTTTCAAAGAAAAACATCTGTGTTTCTCACAAAAGCATTTCATGAAATTCATACACTTTCCAAAGAATGTGATTATCTTTTAAATTACAGATTCTACAGTGAATAGGAGCACTGTTCTCACTTTTAATAATACTTTGACTTATTCCCATCATGGGCTTCTCTTTTCAGAGAAACACATGTGCGTTTTTCACAGAAACCTTTCATGAAATTTATACACTTATCAAAGAACATGATTATCTTTCAAAGTAAAGCTACTACAGAGAAAAGAACTCTTCCCTCACTTCTTAAAATACTTTTACATTTCAGAATCAACTGCTTCACTTTTCAGAGAAACACATCTGCGTTCCTCACAAAAGCGTTTCATGAAATTCATACACTTTACAAAGAACGTGATTTTCTTTCAAAGTAAAGCTTCTAAGAGAAAAGTAACACTGCTCTCACTTCTAAAAATACTTTGAAGATCTTCTCCCAGATCATATGACAAGGGCATTTGTTCAACTATGTTCATAGCAGCATTATGTGTAATAGCCAGAACCTGGAAACAACCTAGATGTCCTTCAATGGAAGAATGGATGAAGAAAGTGTGGAATATATACACATTAGAGTACTACTCA
>NW_004949252.1:90285-96941 GCF_000317375.1 Microtus ochrogaster | reverse complement strand
AGTTTCAAACTTAAAAAAAAATAAAAATACTTTGAATTATTCCAAACAATGGCTTCACTTTTCAAGGAACACATGTGTGTTTCTCATAAAAGAATTTCAAGAAATTCATAGACTTTACAGAGAACGTGATTATCTTTCAAAGTAAAGCATCTGCAGAGAAGACAACACTTTGCTGAATTCTATCAATACTTTTACGTTTTCAAAAAACTGCTTCACTTTTCAGAGAAACACGTGCATTTCTCAAAAAAGCGTTTCATGAAATTCATACCCTTTACAAAAAAGTGATTACCTTTCAAAGTAAGATTTCTACAGTGAAAAGGAACACTGTTCTCATTTCTAACAATACTTTGACATATCTCAAACCAGGGCTTCTCTTTTCAGAGAAAAACATGTGTGTTTGTCACAAAAGCATTTCATGAAATTCATTCATTTTCTAAAGAATGTGATTATCTTCCAAAGTACAGATTCTACAGTGAAAAGGAACACTGATTTCACTTTTAACAATACTTTGACATATTAAGATCCAGGGCTTCTCTTTTCAGAGAAAAACCTGTCCGTTTTTCACAGTAGCATTTCATGGAATTTAAACACTTTCTAAAGAACGTGATTATCTTTCAAATAAAAGATACTACAGAGAAAAGAACTCTTCCCTTACTTCTTAAAAACTTTTATATTTCAGAAACAACTGCTTCACTTTTCAGAGAAACACATGTGCTTTCCTCACAAAAGCATGTCATGAAATTCATGCATCTTACAAAGAACATGATTGTCTTTCAAAGAAAAGCATCCATAGAGAAGAAAACACTTTGCTGACTTTGGTAAATACTTTTACATTTCTGAAACATCTGCTTCACTTTTCAGAGAAACACATGTCCGTTTCTCACAAATGTGTTTCATATAATTCATATAATTTACAAAAACGTGATTATCTTTCAAAGTACCACTTCTACCTTGAAAATGAACACTGATCTCACTTTTAAATATACTTTGACATATTTCAAAATACGGCTTCTCTTTTCAGAGAAACACATGTGTATTTCTCTCAAAAGCAATTCATGAAATTCAAACACTTTACAAAGAACATGATTTTTTTTTTCAGAGTAAAGCTTCTAAGAGAAAACTAACACTGTTCTCACTTCTAACAGTACTTTGACATATCTCAAACAATGGCTTCTCTTCTCAGAGTAACACAAGTGCGTTTCTCACAAAAGCATTTCAAGAAATTCATACACTTTCCCAAGAACGAGATTATTTTTCAAAGTAAATCATCTGCAAAGAAGACAACACTTTGCTGACTTCTATCAATACCTTTACATTTTCGAAACAACTGCTTCAGTTTTCAGAGGGACACATGTGCGTTTCTCACAAACGCATTTCATGAAATTCATACAATTTACAAAGAATGTGATTATCTTTCAAAGTACCTCTTCTACAGTGAAAAGGAACACTGTTCTCACTTCTGACAATACCTTGACATGTTCCAAACAAGGCTTCACTTTTCACAGAGACACATGTGTGTTTCTCACAAAAGTATTTCATGAAATTCTTACATTTTCAAATGAATGTGATTATCATTCAAAGTAAAGCTTCTATAACTAAAAGAACACTTCTCTCCCTTCTTAAAATACTATATATTTCTGAAAAAACAGCTTCTCTGTTCAGAGAAACACGTGTGTTTCTCACAAAAGAATTTCATGAAATTCATACAATTTAAAAAGAACGTGATTTTTTTTCAAATTAAAGCTTCTACAGAGAAAAGTAACACTGCTCTCACTTCTAACAATACTTTGACATATTTCAAAGAAGAGTTTCTCTTTTCAGAGAAACACATGTGCGTTTCTCACAAAAGCATTTCAAGATATTCATACACTTTCCAAAGAATGTGATTATCTTTCAAAGTAAAGCTTCTCCACTGAAATGAAACACTTTTCTTACTTCTAACAATACTTTGACTTATTCCAAACAAAAGCATCCCTTTTCAAAGACACACATATCCGTTTCTCACAAAAGCATTTCAAGAAATTCCTATACTTTCAAATGAACGTAATTATCTTACAAAGTAAAGCTTCTACAGAGAAAAGTAACACTGCTCTCACTTTTAACAGTACGTTGACATATCTCAAACAATGGCTTCTCTTCTCAGAGTAACACAAGTGCGTTTCTCACAAAAGCATTTCAAGAAATTCATATACTTTCCAAGGAACGTGATTATCTTTCAAAGTTAAGCATCTGCAGAGAAGACAACACTTTGCTGACTTCTATCAATACTTTTACATTTTCGAAACAACTGCTTCACTTTTCAGAGGAACACGTGCATTTCTCACTAAATCGTTTCATGAAATTCATACTTAACAAAGAATGTGATTATCTTTTTTTAAAAAAAATATTTATTTATTTATTATGTATACAATGATCTGTCTGTATGCCTGCAGGCCAGAAGTGGGTGCCAGACTTCATTACAGATGGTTGTGAGCCACCATGTGGTTGCTGGGGATTGAACTCAGGACCTTTGGAAGAGTAGGCAATGCTCTTAACCACTGAGCCATCTCTCCAGCCCCCATAGAGACTTTTGCACCCTGCTCTTTGTACTGGAGAGGGAGGGGGAGAGGAGTGCAGGGAGGGTGAGAAGGGTGTGAGGAGGGGGAGAAGGGTGGGAGGAGGGCAAGGGAAATGGGAGTCTGGTAGGAGGTGGAAACTTGTTTTCTTTCCTACTCTCAATAAAAAAAAGTGCATAAGGAGAGAAGCATCAAGGAAACAAGGAGGAGGAGGAGGAAACATAAAGGGATCAGTGAAACAAGAAAGCGACCAAAGCATGGGAAATCTCTACGTGATTATCTTTTAAAGTCCTGCTTCTTTATTGAATGGAACACTCTTCTCACTTTTTACAGTACTTTGACATATCTCAAACAACAACTTCTCTTCTCAGAAGAACACATGTGTGTTTCACACTAAAGCATTTCAAGAAATTCATACACTTTACAATGAACATGATTATCTTTCAAAGTAAAGATTCTACAGTGAAAAGGAACATTGTTCTCACTTTTGAGAATACCTTGATATATTCTGAACAATGGCTCCTCTTTTCAGAGAAACACATATGTGTTTCTCACAAAAGAAGTTCATGAAATTCCTACACTTTCAAATGAACATGATTATCTTTCAAAGTAAAGCTTCTACAGAGAAAAGAACATTTCTCTCACTTCCAACAATACTTTTACATTTCGGAAACAACTGCTTCACTGTTCAGAGAAACACATGTGCTTTTCTCACAAAAGCATGTCATGAAATTCATGCACGTTACAAAGAACAGGATTGTCTCTCAAAGAAAAGCATCTATAGAGAAGAAAACATTTGCTGACTTCTATCAATACTTTTACATTTTCGAAACAACTGCTTTACTTTTCAAAGAAACAAATTTGCGTTTCTCACAAAAGCGTTTCATGAATTTCATATAATTTACAAAATCATGATTATCTTTCAAAGTACCACTTCTACAGTAAAAAGGAATACTTTTCTCACTTCTGACAATACCTTGACATATTCCAAAATATGGCTTCTCTTTTCAGAAGACACATGAGCGTTTCTCACAAAAGCATTTCATAAAATTAATACACTTTCAAATGGATGTGATTATCTTTCAAAGAAAAGCTTCTACAGAGAAAAGAACACGTCTCTCACTTCTTAAAATACTATTAATTTTGGAAACAACTGCTTCAATTTTCAGAGAAACACATGTGCTTTTCTCACAAAAGCATGTTTTGAAATTCATAAACTTTACAAAGAACGTGATTATCTTTCAAATAAAGCATCTACAGATAAGACAACACTTTGCTGACTTCTATCAATACTTTTACATTCATGAAACAACTGCTTCACTTTTCAGAGGAACACATGTGCGTTTCTTGAAAAAGGGTTTCATGAAATTAATACACCATACAAGAAAGTGATTATCTTTCAAAGTACCACTTCTACAGTGAAAAGGAACACTGTTCTCACTTCTGACTATACTTTGACATACTGCAAAAAATGGATTCTCTTTTCAGAGAAATACATTTGTGTTACACAAAAAAGCATTTCATGAAATTACAAAGAATGTGATTTTTTTCAAAGTAAAGCTTCTACAGAGAAAAGTAACACTGCTCTCACTTCTAAGAATACTTTGGGATATTTCAAAGAAGGGCTTCTCTTTTCAGAAAAACATATGTGTGTTTCCACAAAAGCATTTCAAGATATTCATACACTTTCCAAAGAACGTGATTATCTTTCAAACTAAATCATATACTGAGAAGACAACACTTTTCTGACTTCTATCAACGCTATTACATTTCTGAAACAACTGCTTCACTTTTCAGAGAAACACAAGTGCGTTTCTCACTAAATCATTTCATGAAATTCATACTTAACAAAGAACATGATTATCTTTTAAAGTCCTGCTTCTTCATTGAAAAGGAACACTCTTCTCACTTTTAACAGTACTTTGACATATCTCAAACAACAGCTTCTCTTCTCAGTGAAACACATGTGCGTTTCACACTAAAGCATTTCATGAAATTCATACACTTTACACAGAACATGATTATCTTTCAAAGTAAAGCTTCTACAGAGAAAAGAACACTTCTCTCACTTCTAAAAATACCTTTACATTTCAGAAAGAACTGCTTCATTTTTCAAAGGAAGGCATGTGCGTATCTCACAAAAGCTTTCCTTGAAAATCATACACTTTACAAAGAACGAGATTATCTTTCAAAGTACAGCTTCTACAGAGTAAAGTAACAATTCTCTCACTACTAAAAATACTATTACATTTCAGAAACAACTGCTTCACTTTTCAGACAAACACATGTGCTTTTCTAAGGAAAGAATCATGAAATTCATACACTTTCCAAAGAACGTGATTATCTTTCAAAGTAAAGCTTCTACAGAGAAAAGAACACTTCTATCACTTGTAAAATTCTATTACATTTTGGAAGCAACTGCTTCACTTTTCAGAGAAACACATGTGCATTTCTCACAAAAGCATTTCATGGAATTCATACACTTTTCAAAGAACATGATTATCTTTCAAAGTAAAGCATGTACAGAGAAGAGAACACTTCGCACACTTCTAGCAATACTTTTACATTTCAAAACAATTGCTTCAATTTTTAGAGAAACAAATATGCATTTGTTATGAAAGCATTTCATTAAATTCATACACTTTATAAATAATGTGATTGTTTTTATTTTATTTATACATTTATTTATTTATTAACGTTCTCCGTCTCTTCCACGCCATGGCCTCCCATTTGCCTCCCCCTCCCCAATCAAGTTTGACTCCCTCCTCAGCCCGAAGTGCAATCAGGATTTCCTGTCCTGTGGGAAGTCCAAGGAACCCCCACCTCCATCCCTTTCTATTAAGGTGAGCATCCATGCTGCCCTGGCTCCCACAAAGCCATTACATGCAGTAGGATCAGAGACCCATTGCCATTGTTCTTGAGTTCTCAGTAATCCCCATTGTCCGCTATGTTCAGCAAGTCCGGCCTCATCCCAGGCATTTTCAGACCCAGGCCAGCTGGCCTTTGCAAGTTCCCAATAGAACATCCATATTGTTTCCGTGGGTGTGTGTGCACCCCTTGCGATCCTGAGTCCCTTGCTTGTGCTCTCTCTCATTCTGCTCCTGATTTGGACCTTGAGATTTCTGTCCAGTGCTCCAACATAGGTCTCTGTCTTCTTTCATCAACTGATGAAGGTCAACATTCAGGATGATGCCTGTATGTTTTTCTTTGGGTTCTCCTTATTTAGCTTCTCTAGGATCACTAACTATAGGCACAATGTCCTTTGTCTATGGCTAGAAACCAAATATGGGTGATTTTATCCCATGCTCCTCTTTTTGCATCTGGCTTACCTCACTCAGGATAGTGTTTTATGTTTACATCCATTTTCATGCAAAATTCAAGAAGCCCTTGTTTTTTACTGATGAGTAGTACTCTAATATGTATATATTCCATACTATCTTCAGCCATTCTTCCATTGAAGGGCATCTAGGTTGTTTCCAGGTTCTGGCTATTACAAACAATGCTGCTATGAACATAGTAGAGCATTTATTTTTGTTGTAAGATAAGACCTCTCTAGGGTATATTCCCAAGAGTGGTATTGCTGGGTCCAGGGATAAGTTGATCCAGAATTTCCCGAGAAGCCGCCACATTGCTTTCCAATGTGGTTGCACAAGTTTGCATACCCACAAGCAATGGATGAGTGTACCCCTTTCTCCACAAGCTCTGCAGCAAAGTTTATCCTTGGTGTTTTTAATTTTAGCCATTCTGACAGGTGTAAGATGGTATCTTAAAGTTGTCTTGATTTGCATTTCCCTGATAGCTAAGGAAGTTTAGCATGACCTTAAGTGTCTTTTGGCCATTTGAACTTCTTCTGTTGAGAATTTTCTGTTCAGCTCAGTGCCCCATTTTATAATTGGGTGGATTAGCCTTTTACGGTCTAGTTTCATTAGTTCTTTATATATTTTGGAGATCAGACCTTTGTCAGTTGTAGGGTTGGTGAAGATTTTCTCCCAGTCAGTGGGTTGCCTTTGTCACTTAGTGACAGTGTCCTTTGTTTAACAAAAGCTTCTCAGTCTCAGGAGGTCCCATTTATTCAATGAGGTCCTTAATGTCTGTGCTGCT
>NW_004949252.1:88909-89687 GCF_000317375.1 Microtus ochrogaster | reverse complement strand
GACTTAAAGTTCTTGTCAAATAGATCTTTCACATCCTTGGTTGTAGAGAGAGCCCGCCCTTTGTGGGCGGGACGGCCTCGGGCAAATGTCTATAAATTGCTGTGCACAAACGCTGGTGACCCCTTCTTCCTGTTTCCTGTTTCTGGGCATCGTGGGAACTTCGGTTTTGTGAGTGTTTTTTTTATTAAAGTGGCGTTATCTTATACCAATTGGCCTGTATTATTTTGATCCGCCTTCACTTGGCGCTCCAACGTTGTGGCAGATTTTTTCCGTACCCACACCAGGACCCGGGTGCTGGCCTCAGCCACCCCGCGGGTCCCAGTTTCAGCCATCGTGCTGCATGGGGGAACCTAGTACAGCCTTTGCGAGAGAGATTGGTCGCCGGAGGAAAGCTTTCCGCTCCCGCTGACTCTGTTCGCGACTCCCTGTGCGCGCTCCTTGGCCCAGCGCGCTCTGGCGTCCGGTATCGGGCAGCTCATTAGCCGCCAGTGCCCATCAAATCCGCACCCTACCCCGAGCACGAGTGGGCATGCTCACTCGCTGCTAGTGTGCCTGCACAGACCACCTCAGATGCTGACTTGGTGTGATTCAAGGTAACTTCATAAATCCTCAGCCAGAACGATAGATTTCGGTTTTGAGTTGTTTCAGACCAGCCCTCCACGTGGACTCAAGTGGACTCTTCTGCCACCTCTGGCAGAAACCAGTCATTACAGGTAAATTTTTTCCATATTAAAAAAAAAAGATGTCTGAGAATATTACCCTCGAGAATTTTAACGGT
>NW_004949252.1:52032-62649 GCF_000317375.1 Microtus ochrogaster | reverse complement strand
GAGGGGATGCTTTTCTTTGATCCAGTCTGTTTGGTGTTCTGTATGCTTCTTGAATATTCAAAGGAATATCTTTCTTTATGTTGGGAATGTTTTCTTCCATAATTTTGTTAAAAATATTTTCTGGGTTTTGAGCTGTGACTCTTCTCCTTTTTCTATTACTATTATTCTTAGGTTTGGTCTTTTTATTGTGTTCCATAATTCCTGAATGTTTTGTGATGAGAATTTGTTGGCTTTGCAGTTTTCTTTGACCAATGCATTTATTTTCTCTATGGTGTCCTCAGAATCTGAGATTCTTTCTTCTATTCCTTGTAATCCATTGATTATGCTTGTTTCTGTAGGCTTTGCTCTTTGACCTAGATTTTCCATGTCCAGCTGGTCCTCAGTTTGTGTTTTCTTCCTTGCTTCCATTTCAGTTTTCAATTTTTGAACTGATTCCATTACCTGTTTGGTCATTCTTTCTTGGTTTCCCAGGGTATTATGTACGTATTTACTCATTTCTTCAAACTTTTGGTTAAACTTCTCATCCATTTCTATAAGGGCATTTTTTATATGCTGTTTAAGGGACTCTATTGCTTTCATAAAGTCAATTTTTCCACTTCTTCTGTGTTAGGGTGTTGAAGACCTTCTGTTGTAGGATCATTGGGTTCTGGTGTTTTCATGCTGTTTTTCAGATAATTGCTTGAATTTTTGTCTTGGCTCCTGCCCATCTCCTCCTATCAATGTTATCTAATCGGTCTTTTAAAACTGGTTCAGGTTTCCCTGCTGGCCATGGGCTCCTCTTACAAAATGCCCTAGCTCTGTTTTCTGGTTCCTGCCGGGGGCCAAGATCCCTCTCACCCCTCAGAAGGGTCTTCAGGAATAGGGCCTGGCTCCTCCTTTGACATGGACCTCGCCAACCAATGGCCTACCTCTTTAATTTAATTGTAGTGGGGCGCTCTGCTCTCAGTGCTGAGCGCGCTCCCTGCAGCCTGCATCCTCTGCTCCCGCTTGGGTCCCAGCCAGTCACCACTGGCTGCTGGGGGTGTCTTCCATCTGCCTCAGCTACTAGGTTTCTCCAGCCTACGCAACCGGGTTCCGTCCACCTCCGCGACCGGGTAACATCGTCCTCCATGACCGGGTTCCGTCAGCCTCCGTGACCGGGTTCCGTCCCCATGATTGTCTTTCAAATTAAAGGTGCTACAGTGAAAAGGAAAACTCTTCTCACTTCTAACAATACTTTGACATATTGCAAATAACGGCTTCTCTTTTCAAAGAAACAAATGTGCGTTTCTCACAAAAGCATTTCATGAAATTCATACACTTTACAAAGAACATGATTATCTTTCAAAGTAAAGCTTGTACAGTGAAAAGGAACACTGTTCTCACTTTTAACAATGCTTTGACATATTGCAAACAAGGGCTTCTCTTTTCACAGAAACACATGTGTGTTTCTCAAAAAAAGATATCATGAAATTCATACACTTTAAAAAGAACGTAATTATCTTTCAAAGTAAAGCTTATACAGAAAAAAGAACACTTCTCTCACTTCTAAGAGTACTTCAAAATATCTCAAACACCGACTTCTCTTTTCAGAGAAACACATGTGTGTTTCTCATAAAAGCATTTCATGAAATTCATTCATATTACAAAGAATGTGATTATCTTTCAATGTAAAGGATCTACAGAGAAGTGAACACCATTAATTTCAATCAATACTTTTACATTTCTGAAACAACTGCTTCACTTTTCAAAAAAACACATTTGCATTTTTCACAAAGTCATTTCATGAAATTCATACACTTTATAAAGAACGTGATTATCTTTCAAAGTAAAGCTTGTACAGTGAAAAGGAACACTGTTCTCACTTTTAACAATGCTTTGACATATTCCAAACAAGGGCTACTTATTTCAAAGAAACACATGTGCCTGTCTGACCAAAGCATTTTATGAAATTCATACGATTTACAAAGAGCATGATTATCTTTCAAAGTAAAGCTTCTACAGGGAAAAGGAACACTGTTCTCAATACTAACAATACTTTGACATTTTGGAAACAAAAGCTTCTCTTATCAAAGAAACGCATTTGTGTTTCTCACAAAAGCATTTCATGAAATTCGTAAATTTTACAAAGAACATGAGTATCTTTCAAGGGTATAGCTTCTACAAAGTAAAGTACCAGTGTTCTTACTTCTAAGAGTACTTTAACATATCTGAAAAAATGACTTCTCTTTTCAAAGAAACACATGCACTTTTCTCACAAAAGCACTTCGTGAAATTCATACACTTTCAAATGAATGTGATTATCTTTCAAAGTAAATCTTCTACAGATAAAAGAATATGTCTCTCACTTCTAAATATACTGTTACATTTCAGAACAAACTGCTTCACTTTTCAGAGGAACATATTTGCATTTCTAACAAAAGCATTTCATGAAATTCATATATTTTACAAAGAACGTGATTATCTTTCAAAGTAAAGCATCTCCAGAGAAGAGAACACCTCGCTCACTTTCTACCAACACTTTTACATTTGAGAAACAACTGCTTCACTTTTTAGAGAAACACATGACCTTTGTCAAAAAAGTAATTAATTAAATTCATACACTTTTCAAAGAACTTGATTACCTTTCAAAGGAAAGCTTCTACAGTGAAAAGTAACCCTCTTCACAAATCTAACAAAACTTTGACATATTGCAAATAACGGCTTCTCTTTTCTAAGAAACACATGGGTGTTTCTCACAAAAGCATTTCATAAAATTCATACACTTTACAAAGAACGTGATTATCTTTCAAAGTACAACTTCTACAGAGAAAAGTAACACAGCTCTCACTTCTAACAGTACTTTGACATATCTCTAACAATGACTTCTCTTTCAGAGAAACACATGTGCTTTTCTCACAAAGGCACTTCATGAAATTCTTACAATTTGAAAATAACCTGATTATATTTCAAAGTAAAGCTTCTATGGAGAAAGGAACACTTCTCTCACTTCTAAAAATACCTTTACATTTTAGAAACAACTGTTTCACTTTTCAGAGAAATGCATGTGCTTTCTCAATAATGCACTTCATGAAATTCATACACTTTCAAAAGAACGTGATTATCTTACAGAGTAAACCTTATACAAAAAAAGAAAACTTCTCTCATTTGTAACAATACTTTTACATTTCAGAAGCAACTGCTTCATTTTTCAAAGAAAGGCATGTGCATATCTCACAAAAGCTATCCATGAAAATCATACACTTTACAGAGAATGTGATAATCTTTCAATGTACAGCTTCTACAGAGAAAAATAACACTGCTCTGACATTTAACAGTACTTTGACTTATCTCAAACAATGACTTCTCTTTTCAGAGAAACACATGTGCTTTTCTCACAAAAGCATTTCATGGAATTCTTACAATTTCAAAAAAAGATGATTATCTGTCAAAGTAAAGCTTCTACAGAGAATAGCACACTTCTCTCACTCGAAAAAATAGCTTTGCGTTTCAGAAACTACTGCTACAATTTTCAGAGAAATGCATGTGTGTTTCTCAAAAAAGCACTTTATAAAATTGATACACTTTCCAAAGAGCATGATTCTTCCTGAAATGTAATATTATTTTCATAAGTGAGAAAAAAATGTTTTCTCTGTAGAATCTTTACTTTAAAAATAAACAAGTTCTTTTGAAAATGTATGAATTTCATGAAATGCTTTTGTGAGAAACGCAAATGAGTTTCTTGAAAATTGAAGCAGATGTTTTCAAAATGTAAAGGTATTTTTAGAAGTGAGAGAGGTGTTCTTTTCTATGTAGAAGCTCTACTTTGAAAGACAGTCACGTTCTTTGGAAAGTGTATGAATTTCTTGAAATGCTTTGGTGAGAAATGAACTTGTGTTTCTCTGAAAAGAGAAGTCGTTGTTTGAGATATGTCAAAGTATTTTTAGAAGTGAGAGACGTGTTCTTTTCTATGTTGAAGCTTTACTTTGAATGATAATCATGTTCTTTTAAAGTGTATTAATTTCTTGAAATGCTTTTGGGAGAAATGCACATGCGTTTCTCTGAAAAGTAAATCAGTTGTTTCTGAAATGTAAAAGTATTGTTAGAAGTGAGACAAGTGTTCTTTTCACTGTAGAAGCTTTGCTTTGAAAGATAATCAAGTTCTTTGTAAAGTCTATGAATTTTATGAAATACTTTTGTGAGAAACACACATATGTTTATTTGAAAAGAGAAGCAATTGTTTGTAATATGTCAAGGTATGGTTAGAAGTGAGAAGAATATTCCTTTTCACTGTAGAAGCTTTACTTTGTAAGATAATAATGTTCTGTGTAAAGTGAATGAATTTCATGATATGCTTTTGTTAGAAACCCACATATGTTTTTTTGAAAAGAGAAGCTGTTGTTTCCAATATGTCAAAGTATTGTTAGAAATGAGAAGAGTGTTTCTTTTCCCTGTGGAAGCTGTACTTTGAAATATAATCACATTCTTGTTAAAGTGTAAAATTTGATGTAGTGCTTTTGTGAGAAACGCACATGTGTTCCTCCAAAAAGTGATGCAGTTGTTTCCGAAATGTAATAATATTTTTAGAAGTGAGAGACATGTTCTTTTATCTGTAGAAGCTTTGTTTGATAGATAATGACATTCTATTGAAAGTGTATGAATTTCATGAAATGCTTTTGTGAGTCACACAGGAGTTTCTCTGAAAAGAAAAGCCATTGTGTGGAATATATAAAAGTATTTGAAAGATAATCACGTTGTTTGTAAAGTGTATGAATTTCATGAAATACTTTTATGAGAAACACACATATGTTTATTTGAAAAAAGAAGCCATTGTTTGTAATATGTCAGGGTATGGCTAGAAGTGAGAAGAATATTCCTTTTCACTGTAGAAGCTTTAGATTGTAAGATAATAATGTTCTTTGTAAAGTGAATGAATTTCATGATATGCTTTTGTTAGAGTCCCACATATGTTTTTTTGAAAAGAGAAGCTGTTGTTTCCAATATGTCAAAGTATTGTTAGAACTGAGAAGAGTGTTTCTTTTCCCTGTAGAAGCTGTATTTTGAAATATAATTACGTTCTTGTTAAAATGTAAAAATTTCATGTAGTGCTTTTGTGAGAAACGCACATGTGTTCCTCCATATTGAATTAGGAGCGGCGGGCTGTGTCCCGCCACCTGGCTAGCTTTACCCGAAATAATTACATGGAAACTGTATTCTTTTAATCACTGCCTGACCCATTAGTTCCAGCCTCTTATTTGCTAGCTCTTACATATTTATCTAACCCATTTCTGTTATTTTATGTAGCCCACGAGCCGGCTTACCAGGAATGATCTTAACCTGCATCTGCCTGGATTGGGGGAAGTATGGCGACTCACTGACTCAGCTTCTTTCTCCCAGCCCTCTGTTCTGTTTACTCCAAGGGGCCTAGGCAGTTTCTTTATTCCTTAAACAATGAAATCAACAGATTGATATATGACACTCCCACATCACCTCCAAAAAGTGATGCAGTTGTTTCCGAAATGTAATAATATTTTTAGAAGTGAGAGACATGTTCTTTTATCTGTAGAAGCTTTATTTGATAGATAATCATATTCTATTTAAAGTATATGAATTTCATGAAATGCTTTTGTGAGTCGCACTGGAGTTTCTCTGAAAAGAGAAACCATTGTGTGGAATATGTAAAAGTATTTGAAAGATAATCATGTTGTTTGTAAAGTGTATGAATTTCATGAAATGCTTTTGTGACAAATGCACATGTCTTTCTCTGAGGAGTGAAGCAGTTGTTTCAGAAATGTAAAAGTATTGAAAGAAGTGAGCGAAGAGTTCTTTTCTCTGTAGAAGCTTTAGTGTGAAAGATAATGACCTGCTTTTGAAAGTGTGTGAATTTCATGAAATTCTTTTGTGAGAAAGGCACATGTGTTCCTCTGAAAAATGAAGCAGCTTTTTCTGAAAATAATACTATTTTTAGGGGAGAGAATGAAGTGCTCTTTTCTCTGCAGAAGCTTTACTTTGAAAGATTATCACCTTCTTTTGAAAGTGTATTAATTTCATGAAATTCTTTTGTGAGAAACTCACATGTTTTTCTCTGAAAAGACAAGCAGTTTTTTCAGAAATGTGAAAGTATTGTTAGTAGTGAGAGAAGTGTTCTTTTTCTGTAGAAGCTTTAATTTGAAAGATAAGCACATCCTTTGGAAAATGGAAGAATTTCATAAAATCTTTTGTGAGAAATGCACATGTGTTTCTGGGAAAAGAGAAGCCATTGGTTGCAATATGTCAAAATATTGTTAGAAGTGAGAACAATGTTTCTTTTCTCTTTCGAAGCTTTACTTTGAACAATAATCATGTCGTTTGTAAAGAGTATGGATTTCATGAAATGCTTTTGTGAGAAACGCACATGTGTTTTTTTCTGAAAAGAGAAGCCATTCTTGAGATAATTCAAAATATTATTAGAAGGGAGAACAGTGTTCCTTTTCTTTGTAGAAGCTTTACTTTGAAAGATAATCACGTGCTTTGTAAAGTGTATGAATGTCATGAAATGCTTTTGTGAGAAACACACGTGAGTTTTTCTGAAAAGAGAAGCAGTTGTTTCAGAAATGTCTAAGTATTGTTAGAAGTGAGGGAAGTGTTCCTTTATCTGTAGAAGCATTAATTTGAAAGATAATCACGTTCTTTGGAAAATGTATGAATTTCATGAAATTCTTTTGTGAGAAATGCACATGTGTTTCTTTGGAAAAAGAAGCCATTGTTTGAAATATGTCAAAGTATTATTAGAAGTGAGAGCAGTGTTCCTTTTCTCTGTAAAAGCTGTACTTTGCAATATAATCATGTTCTTTTTAAGTGTATGAATTTCATGAAATTCTTTTTTGTGAAATGCACATGTGTTTTTCTAAATAGAGAAGTGGTTCTTTGCAATATGTCAAAGTATTGCAGAAGTGAGAACGGACTTCTTTTCTCTGTAGAAGCTTTGCTTTGAAAGATAATGGCATTCTTTGTAAATTGTATGAATTTCACGAAATACTTTTTTGAAAAACACACATGTGCTTCTCTGAAAATAGAAGCCTTTGTTTGTAATTTGTCAATGGTTTGTTGTAAGTGAGAAGATTGTTCCTTTTCACTGTAAAAGTTTTACTTTTAAAGATAATCATGATCTTTGTAAAGTTTATGAATTTTTGGAAATGCTTTTGTGAGACACACATGTGTTTCTCTGAAAAGAGAAGTAGTTTTTAAAGAAATATCAAAGTATTGTTAGAAGGTTGAGTAGTGTTCTTTTCTCTTAAGAAGCTTTACTTTGAAAGATAAACATGTTCTTTGGAAAGAGTATGAATTTCATGAAATGCTTTTGGGAGAAATGCACATGTGTTTTTCTGAAAAGAGAAGCCGTTCTTTGACATATGTCAAAGTATTATTAGAAGTGAGAGTAGTGTTCCTTTTCTCTGTAGAAGCTTTACTTTGAAAGATAATCACGTTCTTTGTAAAGTGTATGAATTTCATGAAAAGCTTTTTTCAGAAACGCACATGTGTTTTTCGAAAAGAGAAGCCATTAGTTGCAATATGCCCAAGTATTGTCAGAAGTGAGAACAGTGTTCCTTTTTTCTGGAGAAGCTGAACTGTGAAAGATAATCACATTCTTTATAAAGTGTATGAATTTCATGAAATGCTTTTGTGAGAAATGGACATGGGTTTCTCTGAAGAGAAAAGCTGTTGTTTGCTAAATTCAAACGACTGTAAGGAGTAAGACCAGTGTTGCTTTTCACTGTAGAATCTTTACTTGAAAGATAATCACGTTCTTTTGAAAGTGTATGAATTTGATGAAATGCTTTTGTGAGAAACGCACATGCGTTTCTCTACAGAGAAGAGCTGTTGTTTGAGAAAGGTCAATTTACTGTTAGATATGAGACCAGTGTTGCTTTTCACTTTAGAA
The DNA here is from genome assembly GCF_000317375.1 of Microtus ochrogaster. Lineage (NCBI taxonomy): Eukaryota > Metazoa > Chordata > Mammalia > Rodentia > Cricetidae > Microtus > Microtus ochrogaster. The sequence goes on along the minus strand of NW_004949252.1, from coordinate 54,770 downwards.
GCTTTACTTTGAAAGGTAATCACGTTCTTTTGAAAGTGTATGAATTTCATGAAATGCTTTTGTGAGAAACGCACATGCGTTTTTTGAAGAGAAGAGATGTTGTTTGGGAAATGTCAAACTAGTGTTAGAAGTGAGACCAGTGTTGCTTTTAACAGTAGAAGCTTTACTTTGAAATATAATCAGGTTATTTTGAAATTGTAAGAATTTCATGAAGTGCCTTTGTGAGAAAAGCACATGTGTTTCTCTGAAAAAAGAAGCCATTGTTTGGGATATTGCAAAGTATAGTTAGAAAAGAGAACACTGTTCCTTTTCTCTGTAGAACATTTATTTTGAAAGATAATCACGTTGTTTTTAAAGTGTTTGATTTTCATGAAATACTTTTGTGAGAAATGCACATGTGCTCTTCTGAAAAGAGAAGCCATTCTTTGAGATATATCAAAGTATTATTAGAAGTGAGCGCAGTGTTCCTTTTCTCTGTAGAAGCTTTACTTTGAAAGATAATCATGTTCTTTGTAAAGTGTATGAATGTCATGAAATGCTTTTGTGAGAAACACACATGTGCTTCTCTGTAAAGAGAAGCAGTTGTTTCAGAAATGTTTTAGTATTGTTTTGACGGCATAAGTCACAAACAATGCCACACTAGTTTGAAATTATGATTTATATGGTGATATTTATTTAAAGAAAAAAAACTTACAGATCATCATCCCAGACAACAGCCCTCTGAGCAAACAGGAAAGAAGTCTAGTTGCTGGCCGAGCAGGAAGTGAATAGAGCAAGGAGAGGGAAATGGCCACATTTTTAAAGGGAAAGAGACCATGCCCCAATTGGCTGGTTTCTCAGTGGCTATAGGCTGCAGGAGCAGAAGGACCTCCCACAACACCTCCCCCTTTTGTTGAAGTAAGAGAGTTCTAAACCTACTACAAAATTATATGCAATAAGTACAAATATCCTATTCTAACTAGCTTACGTCTTGTATAATAAATAACTTGGCCAAGTCGTTTGAGAAAAGTAACTACATTTATATAGTCTTCAACCCCATCGAAGATCTGAGAAGGGAAATAATGTTACCTGGGTAATTAGGAAGTTCAGTAAAACAACTTCCAAAACATGCTACAAATCACAGAGACAACTAGCTACCTGGGCAATCACCCAAAATCCCGTTAGCAGCGTTGAAGCAACCAACTTTGGCTAAGGGCTAACATAACTGACATACCATTTTCAAAGTCAAGCAACTTTTCAAAACTATCTTACCCTGTCTTGGCAGGATATGACAGTCCTGTTTTATCCATTGATGCATGGTCTGTATCTTTGTCAGTGGTTGAGGTATGGGCATTTCTTTGCCCCAAGGCCAGTTCTGCCAAAAAGAAAGGCTCCAGGTGGAGTGTCTTTGGTGCTCAACAGTGTCTAGGGAATAGAGCAGTGTTGCCAGGAGCAATTGTGTCTCACTATGACAAAACTCTGAGTTAGATTAAAGGCCATTTTCTACAGCTCTTTGAAGAAGTTGAAGATTATCTATCTATACTGAGTATATTCTCTATATATCTAAAGAACCTGATTAGTCTAATTATATATGACAAACTTAGATGACTATTAATCTATATAATTCTCAATATCTATCTAACTTAAAGACTAAGACAATAAACTACTGTGAAACAAATTAGGACAATGACCTCCAAATATAAACAATGTACAAATATACATTGCAGTATATTAAATATATATCAATGCACAAACAATATATAAGTATCTTAATCAGAGGTAGAAATGTACACTGCAATATGCTAAATATATAATATATATGTAATATATTATATACAATATATGTCAATATATAAAAAGTATTTTAAACAGAGGTAGAAACATGAATGCATACAATAGTCAATATAATTTAACTTTGTATCAATATACAAGAATCAATACGAATATATTTGTCTATAAACAATAACTCACAATTATAAATCTATTATCCCATCATCCCTCTTTCTTTTTCAAAATTATCCCTGAGCTTATAAAATTTTTCGCCCAACCCTCAATCATATACTAATTATAATCAACCCCTACTAAATGATGTCCCTAAACCCAAGGGCAAACTTTACTGGGAGAGGGGACGTTGTCCTCTAGAATTACTTCCAGCTGTCATGGGGGCGACATTCTTTCTGGGGGATCCTGTGAAAGTAAAATGTTGGTTCAATTTCAAGATCAGTGTCTTTTAAAACTGCAAATAGTCTCTGAGTATTTTGTGCAGGTCTGGCCAAAATGTTTTACAAGATGTGCACCATTTCAGCTAACCAAGTTGGAACTGTCTTGTGCAGCTGCTACCCAAAGCAGGTCTTGTATTAGTGCTATCAGTAACATGATGTCATATCAACCAGGTGGACTTGTTGTTATGGGGCCCCATCTTCTTCCTGGAAACGTCAAATGTCACTTCAGGAAAAACTTATTGTTCATTGTGAAAAACTTAAACATTAATCATATAGACATATAAATATATAAATATATATATTCAATTATAAAGCATGATAGATGTATTCAATGAAAAGTATGATAGATATGAAGAAAATCAAAGATGTTTTCTTAACTCATATTTCTTTCTGTCCAGTATCATGGCTCTTGACATGAGACAGAAACTCCAGAAACTCTGGGTTTTTCTCTTACTAACAGGCTTGGAATTGGAGAGGGACTGAGCCAGAGTCCAACTTCAAAACCAGCTTTATAAATTTAGAAATATGGTTTAATAT
>NW_004949252.1:50744-51517 GCF_000317375.1 Microtus ochrogaster | reverse complement strand
GATTTGATCTTTCTATAACTGCCTGACCTGTAGGATTATTTTGTATACCTGTAATGTGTTTTATATTATAATAATCAAAAAAGTGTTTCATTTTCTTAGATACATATGCTAGACCATTATCTGTCTTTATTTGTGCAGGTATACCCATGATGGCCATAACTTCCAATAAATGTGTGATTACTGAATCAGCCTTTTCTGAGCTCAGGCCAGTAGCCCATTGAAAACCTGAATACGTGTCTATGGTGTGGTGTACATATTTTAATTTACCAAATTCCATAAAGTGGAACACATCCATCTGCCAGATTTCATTTCTCTTAGTACCCTTTGGGTTATTCCCTGCAGGCAACGGTGTTGATTATAGAAAGAACAAGTAGGACATCTCTTTATAATGTCCTTAGCTTGTTGCCAAGTAATGGAAAATTCTTTCTTTAGGTCTTTACTATTGACATGATGCTTCTTATGAAATTCTGAGGCCTGCAACACACTTCCAATCAATAATTGATCAATTTCAGCATTGCCTTTTGCTAGAGGACCAGGCTGTCTTGTATGGGACCGGATGTGTGTTATGTACATCAGAAAAAGCATGTTCCTGATTATGTCTTGTACCTGGATAAACAATGAAGTCAACTCTGTCATCTGGTATAAATTCAGCGGTTTCAATATGTAAGGTGACTCTTTCTGCATATTGTGAATCTGTAACTATATTAAGAGGTTCTTTAAAATCCCTTAGCACCATAAGAATGGCATATAATTCTGCCTTCTGGACAGAATTA
>NW_004949252.1:48548-49819 GCF_000317375.1 Microtus ochrogaster | reverse complement strand
ACTTTCTTTACTTCTTCAAACATCCTTTCTAAAGTATCTTTATTTGAATCGGATAACAAGATGTCATCCATGTAATGATAAATTATGGACTTGGGGAATTGTTTACGAATTATTTCCAATGGCTTACTTACAAAATATTGGCACAAGGTAGGACTATTGAGCATACCGTGTGGGAGCATATCTCCTATTAGGCTGATAATTATTATGAATAGGCACTGTGAAGACAAATTTTTTTAATCCTTTTCTTGTAACGGTATAGTGAAAAAACAATCTTTCAAATCAATAACTATAAGAGGCCATCCTTTTGGTAACAGAGAAGGCAAAGGAATTCCAGATTGTAGTGGGCCCATAGGTTGAATTACTTTGTTGACAGCTCTTAAATCTGTCACCATTCTCCATTTACCAGATTTCTTTTTTACAACAAACACAGGATAATTCCAAGGGCTGGTTGATTCTTCAATATGGTGAGCATCTAGTTGCTCTTGCACCAGCTGTTCCAATGCCTGTAATTTATCTTCAGCTAGGGGCCACTGTTTGATCCATATTGGCTTCTCAGTTAGCCATTTTAAAGGTAGGGCTGTTGGTACCTCTAAAGGTTTTGATATTTGCTGTATGTTCATGTACAGCCTGAATGGCTGGTGACCTTTTCCCATAATACCTCATCATATCTTTCTCAGAATTATGAATTCCTGCAACTACAGGAATTTTAATCTGGGTATTCCATTGTTGTAGCATGTCACAGCCCCGTAAATATATTGCACTATTGGCTAAATATGGCCTTAGTCTTCCTATTTGCCCTTTGGGCCCAATGCATTCAACCCATCTTGTGCTTTGTTTTACACGAGATAGGGTTCCAATTCCTAGAAACTGAACATCTACCTCTTGAAGAGGTCAATTCAGATGCCAAGATTCTGGGGTAATGATACTTACATTTGCACCTATGTCTAACAAGCCTTCAATAAAAGTTCCATTTATACAGACTCTTAGCTTTGGTCTTTGATCTTTAATAGAAGTCTGCCAAAATATATGTTTACTCTGTCCTACTGGGTTTTTAGACTCATCCTCCATGCCTAATTCATCCTCTAGACCAGTATTACTTTTTACAGCAGAAATTGGAGCTTTTAATTTTCTTGCTGAGGCACGTTCTCCACTTTGACTGGGAATGACTGGGCCACTGTTGGCTTGGGTGCCTGTGAGAGGCCCCCCAAGGAGTTTCCCGATGATATCGGATTGCACCGTCTGTCTGTTGTTAACCTGCATTCGTTGGACCA
>NW_004949252.1:46524-47795 GCF_000317375.1 Microtus ochrogaster | reverse complement strand
ATCATTCATTGCTATTGGCGTCCATCTAGCTTCTCTGACTCCCTTTGAGCCTTTAGAAGTTGACGCTTTGTCAGAATTAAGTACAGGGTATGTTGCTAGAACCCTGGGTATGCCAGTTCTAATAGCTGGTGGAGGCATTGTATCCTGTCCTTGTGTCTTCTTATTCTGTTCACCAGCTGCAATAATTTCTCCAATCTTTTCAAATCTTTTTATCACTGCCTTTCTTAAATCCTGAATCTCTGACCTGTAGGGGTAAGCCAGCCCCTTTAGGGGGCGGGTTTGCCTCGGGTGAATGTTGACTGATAAATTGGGCTTGTGGAGCCTGTGCGCCCCTTTTTTCCTGCCTCCTGTGAAAAGGCTACAGACGGGAACCTCGGTTTGGTAAGTTTATTTAAACATTAAAGCTGTATATATTCTTTAATATCTGCCTTGCATTTATTTAAGCTGATATATTTGGCGCCCGCCCCATGGGGCTTTGCGGTTACCTGCCCTGGAGGCTCAAGAGGACTACTGCTCCCAGCGGCACCTCACCCCAGAGGTCTCCCTGGACGCACAAACTGGCTGTGGAAGCAGCTAAGATTCTGAGCAACTTGATCTTTCCTGGTGCTTTCTAGAGAATCAAAGCGGGACGGGAGACATAGCACTCCCCAGTGGTTTGGAATCTGCAGCACCTCTGTAACAGCGGGATCAGTCTCTGTCCCCCCCCACCTCCGCCGGCGCTCGGGTCACGTGACACTGGCCCTGGGAGCCGGCTCAAACCAGCATCCATTTGATTTGTTCACTTTGGCGGCTTTTTTTTCTGTTCCCTTTCTGGCCCAATTGCTATTTATCAGCCTGGTGTCTGATTCAAGTTTTGTTTTTGAGTCATTTATTTCAGACTTAGGCCACGTGGACCCAAGTGGACTCTTTCGCCACCACTGGCAGGAACCGGACATTGCAGTTAAAAGAATTTTTTCTTTCATAAATAAAATGTCTGAGAACTTGACAGTTTTAAATTTCAACAGCTTTTTTGAGTGTACCATGTGGGAGATTTTACAAAAGGTGTCTATTACCCCACATCTATGGATATTTCGGGGATTCGTAGTTTTCCTTGGCACTATATGTTTTGACAATAGAAATATGATCAAGTCTCTTAAGCATGGGATGTACTCACTCATATTTGGATTCTAGCCACAAACAAATGATATTGAGCCTATAATTAGTGATCCTAGAGAAGCTAAATAAGGAGAACCCAAAGAAAAACATATAGGCATCCTCCTGAATATTAACCT
>NW_004949252.1:42683-44073 GCF_000317375.1 Microtus ochrogaster | reverse complement strand
GAATTGGAACCCTATCTCGAGTAAGGTGGATCATGAGATGGGTTGAATGTATAGTGCCAGAGGGACAAATAGGAAATTAAGGCCATATGTAGCCAATATTGCAATGAATTTATGGGGTCGTGACCTATTACAAGAATGGAATACCCAAATTAACATTCCTGCTTCTTTTAGAGCCTGTATTTCTGAGAATAATATTAAAAGATATTACAAATGGAGAAATGAGGTACATCCAGTACCTCAGCCATGAGGCTGGAAAGTAAGGAATGGCCTGGATCTAGCCGGCAAAGCCACGGCTTTAATCCCACCCGTATTGCTCAGTAATTTAAAGGCTCATGTGGTCAGAAAAAGAAAGAGATATACAGTAAAGAGAGATTCAAAAACAAAGAAAACGTTTAAATGATTTACAGCATATAAAAAATATATGCAGGCTAAAAGTTGAAGTTCTTGAAGTAAAAAACAAAAATAAGGAAGAAAGAGAGTAGTTGGGTGTGGTAGGACACACCTTTAATCCCAACACTTGGAAGGCAGAGGGAGGTTGACCTCTGTGACTTCAAGGTGTGGTAGCACATGCCTTTAATCCCAGTGCCTAGAAGGCAGAGAAAAACAGATCTCTGTGAATTCAAGGTGTAGTAGCATACACCTTTAATCCCAATGCCTGGGAGACAGAGACAGGCGGATCTCTGAGAGTTCAAGGACAGCCTGGTGTACAGAGTTACTTCAGGTCAAAGATAGAGAGAACCTGTCTCAAAAAGTTAAAAGTAAAAATAAACAAAATAGAGGTTAAAATAAAGGGCACAAAGATGGAAAATTCAAAGAGAATTTTGATACAGTATGCTATTATGCTCTCTTTAAATTATTTGAATGCTGAGGAAAGAGCTACAGCTGCTAAAAGATATTTATTTATAAATGCTGCTGAACTAATCCAACATAGATATTTTGATGCCTTGACTTTGAAATTTGGATGTAAGGACATGATGCTTTGGAAAGGAGTTTCTTATTTTGTTTTCAGAGGATGAGACCCTATTCTTCTATTCCGATATGGTATGATAGACCACGACCTCCCAAAAAGTTCCTGTGAACACTCTCAAAAAATTACTTTGCTCAACTGCCAACTGAGATGACCCTGGCATACAGGTTACCCCATGAAAGATATGATTAACAGCACCCCCATTCAGCAGGAAGCAGTTTGGAAAGAAAAAAAATGTGCCCATGTTCCCAAAATATTGTTTATAAATGTTCTTTTACATTTAAAGGGGGTAATGATATAGGCATGAATAATTTTCATTGGTATGGATTTTAAGGTCAATTTTGTTATATGTATATGTACTTCTGCTCTTGATTAAGGTATTGTGATTGTATAGTTCATTTTAAAAGTATAATTTTTTTTTGA
>NW_004949252.1:40261-40798 GCF_000317375.1 Microtus ochrogaster | reverse complement strand
TTTCGGGGTTCCTGATTCATGAAAGAGTCTGCAAGACATTCTTCAGGACAAGCAGATAGTGACTGCCTTTTAAATTTCCTGCTTTGTGGAAATGTCTGCTGGAAACTATGGGCCTGTAGGCCAAAGATGGATGCCCCAACGGTACAGAGGAACTTTGGGTGATTATACAGGCAGTGAGATGTCTCTGTCATTTCTAGAGTTTTAAAAGCTGCTTACTTTTCTTGTTTGCTTAGGTAATATTGTATCTTTCTGTAGTCTTTGATGGAGTTAAGAATAGTTATAGTTTTCCTTAGTTATGATTGAGATTATTGTAATTTTTACTTGATAACTATTTTGTTATCAAGTAAAAATTAAAAAAAAAAGTAATTTTGCCATGTTAAAGTTAAAGCCTTTTTGTTTAAACAGAAAAAGTGTAAGTAATGGAGGAAGTTCATTGGTTAATTAAATAAAGAAGCTGCTTGCCCTGATAGGTTCAAACATAGGTGGGAGGAGTAAACAGAACAGAATGCTGGGAGGAAGAGGAAGTGAGGTCAGACT
>NW_004949252.1:28412-39584 GCF_000317375.1 Microtus ochrogaster | reverse complement strand
ATATAAATATTGTAACTGTAATTTTTGCTTAATAACTGTTTTGTTATATGTAATTTTGCTATGTTAAAGTTAAAGCCTTCCTTTTATTTTTAAACCGAAAAACGGGAGGTGATGGAGGAAGGTCACTGGTTAATTAAATCAAGAAGCTGCTTGCCCTGATAGGTTAAAACATAGGTGGGAGGAGTAAACAGAACAGAATGCTGGGAGGAAGAGGAAGTGAAGTCAGACTTGACAGCTCTCCTCTTGGGGGCAGACGCCTCAGAGAGACGCCATGCCCTGCTCCCAGGCAGATACACGCAATGAAGCTCCAACCCAGGATGGACGTAGGCTAGAATCTTCCCGTAAGACCGGTGCTCACAGATTCTTAGAGATGGGTTGATCGGGATATCAGAATTAGCCAGTAAGGGCTAGAGCTAAAGGGCCAAGCAGTGTCTAAAAGCATACAGTTTGTGTGTTGTTATTTCAGGGCATAACCTAGTCATGTGGGTGGCCGGGTGCCAGGGATTCAGCCCCACAGCTCCTATTACTACAAACAAGCAAGGTATTTTCCTACAGTAATCTTTGAAGTTTCCAGGATGAAGATGGGGCCCCACAACATCAACTCAATCTGGTTTTTATGACGTCATGATTTTTTTAAGCGCTAATATTAGACCTGTTTTTTGGTACCAACTGCAGGAGACAATTTCGAATGATGCACATTTTTGACAACACTCTGGCCGGACCTTCTCAAAATGCTCAGAGACTAGTTATAATTTTCTTAGGTCAAAGATTAATTTGGGAATTTTACCATCATTTGCTTTCACAGGGGCCCCTAAGAAGAACGTCACCCCCATGTCAGCTAGAAGCAATCTAAGAGGACGACGTCCCCACTCCCAACAGAGTTTGCCCACAGGGTTAGGGACATCTTTTAGTGCTTGGTTTAGGATTGAGGGAATGGGGAAATATTGTATGGAAATAAGGGTATATTAAAAAAAGGGGGGAATTACCTGGTTTGATGGGATGATTGGTATTTGTGACTTACTGTTTTAGAAAATTATATTGGTACTGTTTCTTGTATATTGATATATTGAATATTGAATATGAGTGTTCCTACTTCTATTCTTGTGTAAGAGTATGCTTATATTGTATGGATACATCTATCATATCACAATGTACATTTCTACCTCTGATACTATTTATGTAATAACATTGTTTACATTTGATATGTAATGACATTGTTTACAGGTGAAGATCATTGTATTCATATTGCACAGTTGTTTATTCTCTTAGTTTTCAAATTAGATAGGTATTGAGAATTTTATGTTTGTCATATCTTTAGGTTAAACAGGTCTTTTAGATACATAGAGATTATATTTATTATAGGTAGTATAATCTTCAGCTTCTTTGAAGAGCTGTAGAAAATGGCCTTTAATATAACCTGGAATTCTGTGCCAACGAGACAGAATTACTCCTGGCAACACTACTCTACTCCTGAGAAAACGTTGAACACCAAAAACTCTCCACTGGGAGCTTGTCTTCTTGGCAGAACTTGCCTTTGGGTTAAGAAAAGCCCATACCTCAACTACTGACAAAGATATGAATCAGGATTGTCTTATCTTGCCAAGACAGGGTAGGATAATTCTAAGAAAGTTCCTTGCATTTGATAATGGTATGTCAGTTCTGTTAGGCCTTAGCCAAAGTTGGTTGACTCAACATTGCAAACGGGACTTTGGGTGATTGCCCAGGTAGTCAGTTGTCTCTGTCATTTGTTGCACGTTTTGGATATCTCTCATTTTCTTAAGTAATATTTATTTCCTTCTCAGATCTTTGACGGAGATGAAGATTATTTAATTGTAGTTACTTTCTACATTATTTAGACTCCTTGAAATAGAATGTCTAGCAAAATTTTTGTTCTCAATATTATTTGTTATATTTATCATTTGTTATAATTGTTTATAGTTGTATTTGGTTTAGTTCTGTCTTATTTAGACAAAAGGGGGAGATGTAGTGTAGAGAGACCCCGCCTTTTGGGGCGGGACAGCCTCGGGTGAATGTTTTTACTAATTAATTGGGACGCACAGGCACTGGAGCCACTTCCTGTTTCCGGTTTACGGTGGATCGCTGAACTCCGGGTGTGTGAGTGTGCTTTTATATTAAAGTTGTATCATCTTGTACCCACTGGCCTGGATTAATTAAATTAGCCTTCATTGTAGTGTACCAGCGTAAATAAATGCAATGCAGATATAAAGGAATATTTACAACTTTAATGATAAACTTACAGAACCTAGGTTCCCGCGTAGCCCAGGAGGCAGGAAAGAAAAGGGAAGCACCGCCTCCCACGCACACAATTTATCCCTATGCATTCACCCGAGGCAAACCTGCCCCAGAGATTAGGGGGCGGGTTTGCCTCGGGTGAATGTTGACTGATAAATTGGGCTCGTGGAGCCTGAGCGCCCCCTTTTTCCTGTCTCCTGTGAAAAGGCTACAGACAGGAACCTCGGTTCTGTAAGTTTATTTAAACATTAAAGCTGTATATATTCTTTAATATCTGCCATGCATTTATTTAAGCCAATACACTGACCTGTATATATTTCCTGTGATTTCACTGAGGTATCAATTTTTGGTCCTCATTCTGCACCTGTGATTCCAAAGCTTTAATTTTTTCCTTCAAAGATAACATGTCCTCCTTAAACGTTTCCTGTATATCATGTAGATTCCCATCTTCGAGGTACATTCTGTCCCTTAGCTTATCAAAACTTTGTGATAATATCTGAACATCAAATTAAACAGCCTGAACCTTTTCAGGTAACTTTCTAAGACCCTTGGATATGGAGTCAATTTTGTCTTTCATAGTATCCACTTGTTCAGATAACCTCTGATTTTCAATAATTTTAATCCTGTCAATTAGCTGTTCATTATTAGTTCATAAAAATTCTATCGTTCTTAGGAGTGCCATATTCTTCCTTAATGATAGAAAATGGAAAAGAAAACTGAAACCTAGTAACAAGCAAATTAAGGTGTCCCCATAATCATATAAATCTTGTATGAGGTAATCCATTGTATTAGTAAATATAAATTTACTAATCCATTGTATTAGTGAAAACAAAGCAGTAAAATTTGCATTAGAAATGAAAATTGCCATATTACCTATTATCCAGCAGGTGGTGCTGTTGCCAAGTCGCAATGAAAATGAGGTCCTGTTTCAGTGCCTTAGTAGATGTTAAAAACTGGAAAATGCCAGTTTCTCAACAAAGTAAATGTAATTAAATCAATTCCAGAGATGGAACCAGAAACCCAGAATCCAGGGGTAAAGAAGAGCAACCTGGAAGCCACTTATGCCTCCACATGACAGAGTCACCCTGAGGGGTTACAGCTTTCAGCAACTGGCAACCACGTGCTCTGGTTCACACCACTTAAGAGCTGTGCTTGCAAGGGAGATTTAAAAACGACTCAGAAAAGAGCAAACCATGCGGGCAGAGACTACAAAGACCTGTGGAGTTTAAATCCATGTGGGGAGGCAGATGATAGGGTGTTTGGGGACTGGAAGTCAATCTGAGGTGTCTAAAGGGAAAATATAAAGAACTGCAGCAAGAAAAGCCAGTGCGTGATGATTTATATTAAGGTGTTGGCTCCACGCACAAAACATAGGCCACAAGGCCCCCGAGGCAAGGCACAGGCCATGGCTGAGGAAGGGAGAGGCTCACACCAAGCTGAACTCGTGGCTAGCAGCTGAGCAGGGGAAGCAAGGGTCCTAAAACCAACCAAACGTTGGGTGCCAATTGAAGACGTAAGTCACAAACAATGCCACACCAGTTTGGAATTATGATTAATATGGTGATATTTATTTAAAGGGGAAAAAACTTACAGATCACTGTCCCAGAAAACAGCCCTCTGCGCAACCAGGAAGAGAGTCTAGTCGCTGGTGGAGCAGGAAGTGAAGAGAGCAAGGAGAAGAAAGTTGCCGCTTTTTTAAAGGGAGAGAGACCATGCCCCAATGGGCTTGGTATCTCAGCGGCTATAGGCTGTAGGAGGGGAAGAACCTCCCACAACATTGTCAGAAGTGAGGGAAGTGTTATTTTATCTGTAGAAGCTTTAGTTTGAAAAATAATTACGTTCTTTGTAAAGGGTATGAATTTAAAGAAATGCTTTTGTGAGAAACGCACATGTGTTTCTTTGATAGAGAAGCCATTGTTTGGAATATGTCAAAGTATTGTTAGAAGAGAGAAGAGTGTTCCTTTTCACTGTAGAAGCTTTACTTTCAAAGATAATCACACTCTTTATAAAATGTATGAATTTCATGAAATGTTTTTATGAGAAACGCACATGTGTTTCTCTGAAAATAAAAGCCGTTGTTTGAGACATGTCAAAGTATTGTTAGAAGTCAGAGAAGTGTTCTTTTCTCTGTAGAAGCTTTACTTGGAAAGATAATCACATTCTTTTGAAAATCTATGAATTTCAAGAAGTGCTTTTGTTGGAAACACACATGTGTTTCATTGAATAGAGATGACGTTGTTTGGTATATGTCAAAGTATTGTTAGAAATGAGAACAGTGTTCCTTTTCTCTGTAGAAGCTTTAATTTGAAAGATAATAACGTTCTTTGTAAATAGTACGAATTTCAAGAAAAGCTTTTGTGAGAAACGGACATGTGTTACTCTGAAAAGAGAAGCTGATGTTTGAGATATGTCAAAATATTGTTAGAAGTTAGAGAAGTATTCCTTTTCTCGTTAGAGGCTTTACTTTGAAAGATAATCACATTCTTTGTAAAGTGTATGAATTTCATGAAATGCTTTTGTGAGTAACACAAATGTGTTCCTTTGAAAAGAGAAGCCATTGTTTGGTATATGTCAAAGTATTGTTAGAAGTAAGAACAGTGTTCTTTTTCTCTGTAGAAGCTTTACTTTGAAAGATAATTACTTTCATTTAAAGGGTATGAATTTTATGAAATACTTTTGTGAGAAACCGACATGTGTTTCTTTGAATAGAGAAACCGTTGTTTGGAATATGTCAAAGTATTGTTAGAAGGGAGAAGAGTGTTTTTTCTCATTAGAAGCCTCAGTTTGAAAGAAAATCACATAATTTATAAAGTCTATGAATTTCATGAAATGCTTTTTTGAGAAATGCACAAGTGTTTCTCTGAAAAGAGAAGCAGTTGTTTCAGAAATGTCATGAAATGCTTTTGTTAGAAACATACATGTGTTTGTCTGAAAAGAGAAGCAGTTGTTTTGGATATATCAAAGTATTGTTAGAAGTGAGAACAGTGTTCCTTTTCACTGTAAAAGTTTTTCTTTGAAAGGTAATCACGTGCTTTGGAAAGTGTATGAATTTCATGAAATGCTTTTGTAAGAAACGCACATTTGTTTCTCTGAAAAGAGAAGCAGTTGTTTGGGATATGTCAAAGTATTGTTAGAATTGAGAACAGTCTTACTTTTCTCTGTAGCAGCTGCTTTTTGAATGGTAATCACTTACTTTGTAAAGTGTATGAATTTCATGAAATGTTTTTCTGCCAAACGCACTTGTGTTTGTTAAAAATAGAAGCTGTGGTTTGGAATATAGCAAAGTATTGCTATCAGTGAGAAGAGTGTTCCTATTCGCTGTAGAAGCTTTATTTGAAAAATAATCACGTTCTTTGGAAAGTGTATGAATTTCATGAAATGCTTTGGTGAGAAACACACATGTGTTTCTCTGAAAAGAGATGCTGTTGTTCGAGATGTGTCAAAGTATTGTGAGAAGTGGGAGCAGTGTTCCTTTTCTCAAAAAGCTTTACTTTGTAAGAAAATCACATTCTTTTGAAAGTGTATAATTTTAATTAAATGCTTTTGTGATAAATGCACATGTGCTTCTCAGAAAAGAAAAGAAAATCCGTAGTTTGAGATATGTCAAAGTATTTGGAGAAGTGAGAGCAGTGTTCCTTTTCTACTTAGAAGCTTTATTTTAAAAGATATTCATGTTCTTTAGAAGGTATGAATTTCATGATTCTTTTGTGAGAAACACACATGTGTTTCTCTGAAAAGAGAATCAGTAGATTGAGATATGTCAAAGTATTGTTAGAAGTGAAAGTAGTAATCCTTTACTCTGTAGAACCTTTAATTTGAAAGATAATCACGTTCTATTGAAAGTGTATGAATTCCATGAATTGCTTTTTTGAGAAACGCACATAGGTTCCTCTGAAAAGAGAATCAGTTGTTTCAGAAATTTCAAAGTAATTATTAAAAGTGAAAGAAGTGTTCTTTTCACTGTAGAAGCTTTTCTTTGAAAAATAATGATGTTCTTATCAAAGTATATGAATTTAATGAAATGCTTTTGTTAGAAACACACATGTGTTTCTCTGAAAAGTGAAAACATTGTTTGGGATATGTCAAAGTATCGTAATAAGTGAGAGTATTGTTTTTTTCTCTGTTGAAGCTTTATTTTGAAAGAAAAAAACGTTTTTTGAAAGAGTATGAATTTTATGCAATACTAATTTTAGAAGCACACATGTGTTTATCTGAAAAGAGAAGCAGTTGTTTGGGATATGTCAATGTATTGTTAGAAGTAAGAGCAGTGTTTCTTTTCTCTGTAGAAGCTTTACTGTGAATGATAGTCACATTGTTTGGAAAGTGTACGAATTTCATGAAATGCTTTTGTGAGAAATGCACATGTGTTTCTCTGAAAAGAGAAGCCATTGTTTGGGAAATGTCAACGTATTATTAGAAGAGAGAGAAGTGTTCTTTTGTATTTAGAAGCTTTACTTTGTAAGATAATCATGTTTTTTTGAAAGTGTATGATTTCATGAAATGGTTTTCTGAGAAAATTGCGTTTTCCTTTGAAAGAAAAGCCATTTTTTGTAATAAGTCAACATATTGTTAGAAGTGAGAACAGTGTTCCTTTTCACTAGAGAGCCTTTACTTTGAAAGATAATCAAGTTTTTTTTGAAGTGTATGAATTTTTTGAAATGGTTTTGTGACAAAAACACGTGTGTTTCTCTGAAAAGAGAAGCAGTCTTTTCAGAAATGTCAAAGTATTGTTAGAAGTGAGAGCAGAGTTTATTTTCTGTATAGAAGCTATTCTTTGAAAGATAATCACATTCTTTGTAATGTGTATGAATGTCATGAATTGCTTTTGTGAGAAGCACAAATGTGTTTTTCTGAAAAGAAAAGCCATTGTTTGAATATGTCAAAGTATTGTTAGAAGGGAGAGCTATGTTACTTTTTTCTGTAGAAGCTTGACTTTGAAAGAAATCGCATACTTTGTAAAGTATACGAATTTTATGAAATGCTTTTGTGAGAAACGCACATGTGTTTCTTTGAAAGGAGATGCCATATTTAGGAATATGTCAAAGTATTGTTAGAATTGAGAACCGTGTTCCTTTTCACTGTAAAACCTTTAATTTGGAAGATTTCACTTTTTTGGAGAGTGTTTGAATGTCTTGAAATGCTTTTGTGAGAAACACACACGTGTTTCTCTGAAAAGAGAAGCAGTCTTTTCAGGTGTCAAAGTATTGCTAGAAGTGACAGAAGTATTCTTTTCTCTATAGAAGCCTTACTTTGAAAGAAATTCACGTTCTCTGTAAAGTGTATGAATGTCATGAAACGCTTTTGTGAGTATCACACATGTGTTTTTCTGAAAAGGGAAGCTGTTGTTTGAGATATGTGAAGGTATTGTTAGAACGGATAGCTTTGTTACTTTTAGTAGAAGCTTTACTGTGAAAGATAATCACGTTCTTTGTAAAATGTATGAATTTCATGAAATATTTTTGTGAGAAACAAACATTTGTTTCTTTAAAAAAAGAAGCCATTGTATGGAATGTGTCCAAGTATTGTTAGAATTGAGAACAGTGTTCCTTTTCACTGTAGATGCTTTACTTTGAAAGATAATCATGCTGTTTTGAAAGTGTATGAATTTCATGAAATGCTTTTGTGGGAAACACACATTTGTTTCTCTGAAAAGAGAAGCAGTAGTTTCAGATGTGTCAAAGTATTGTTAGATGTGAGTTAAGTGATACCTTCTCTGTAGAAGCTTTACGTTGAAAGATAATCACATTCTTTGTAATGTGTATGAATTTCATGAAATGCTTTTTTGAAAAAAGCACATGTGTTTCTTTGAATAGAAAAGCCATTGTTTGGAATATGTCAAAGTATTGTTAGAAGAGAGAACAGTGTTAATTTTCACTGTAGAACCATTACTTTGAAAGATAATCACGTTCTTTATAATGTGTATGAATGTCATGAAATTCTATTGTGAGAATTGCACATGTGTTTTTCTGAATATAGAAGCCATGTTATAGATATGTCAAATTATTGTCAGAAGTGAGAGCTGTGTTACTTTTCTCTATAGAAGCTTTACGTTGAAAAATAATTACGTTCTTTGTAAAGTATATGAATTTTATAAAATGCTTTGTGAGAAACACACATGTGTGTCTCTGAATGAGAAGCCATTGTTTGGGATAAGTTGAAGTATTGTTAGACATGATAACTGTGTTCTTGTTCTCTGTAGAAGCTTTACTTTGAAAGATAATCACGTTCTTTGTAAAGTATATAAATTTTATGAAATGCTTTTGTTAGAAAAGTACATGTGTTTCTTTGAAAAGTGAAGCCTTTGTTTAAAATATGTCAAATTATTGTGAAAAATGAGAACAGTGTTCCTCTTCACTGAAGAATGTTTTCTTTGAAAAATAATCACGTTCTTTGGAAAGTACATGAATTTCACAAAAATCTTTTATGAGAAACACACGTGTTTCTTTGAAAATTCAAGCCATTGTTTGAGATATGTCGAAGTATTGTTTGAAGTAAGAACAGTGTTCCTTTTCACAAAAGAACCTTTACTTTGAAAGATAATCACAAGTTTTGGAAAATGTATGAATTTCATGAAATGCTTTTGTGAGAAATGCACATTTGTTTCTTTGAAAAGAGAAGCCATTGTTCGGGGTATGTCACAATATTATTAGAAGTGAATACAGTGTTATTCTTCTCTGCAGAAGCTTTCCTGTGAAAGATAATCACGTTCTTTGTAAAATGTATGAATTTCATGTATTGTTTTGTGAGAAACGCACATTTGTTTCTTTGAAAAGAGAAGCCATTATTTTGATATGTCCAAGTATATTTAGAAGTGAGAACTGTGTTCCTTTTCACTGTAGAAGCTTTACTTTGAAAGATAATCATGTTCTTTTGAAAGTGTATGAATTTCATGAAATGCTTTTTGGAGAAACTCACATGTGTTTCTCTGAAAAGAGAAGCAGTAGATTTGGAAATGTTTAAGTATTGTTAGAAGTGAGAGAAGTGTTACTTTCTTTTCACTAACTTTACTTTGAAAGATAATCATGTTCTTTTGAAATTTTATGAATTTCCAGACATGCTTTTGTTTGAAACGCACATGTGTTTCTCTGAAAAGTGAAGCCGTTGTTTGAGATATGACAAGGTATTGTTACAAGTGAGAGCATTGTTACTTTTCTCTGTAGAATCTCTACTTTGAAGAATCATCACGTACTTTGTAAAGTGTATGAATTTCTTGAAATGCTTTTGTGAGAAACACACTTGTTTTTTTTGAAAAGGCAAGTTGTTGTTTGTAATATGTCAAAGTATTGTTAGAATTGAGAAGACTATTCAGTTTCAATGTAGAAGCTTTATTTTAAAATATCCTCATGTTCTTTGGAAAGTGTATGAATTTCATGAAATGCTTTTGTGAGAAACGCACATGTATTTCTTTCAAAAGTGAAGCACTTGTATGGAATATTTGAAAGTAATTTTGGAAGTGAGAACAGTGTTCGTTTTCACTGAAGAACCTTTATTTGAGGGTAATCATGTTCTTTGGAAAATGTGTGAAATTAATGAAACTCTTTTGTGAGAAACACACAAGTGTTTCTCTGAAAAGAAAAGCAGTTGTTTCAGAAATGTCAAAGTATTTTTAGAATAGACAAGTGTTTGTTTCTCTGTAGAAGCTTTACTTTGAAAGGTAATCACATTCTTTGTAAAGTGTATGAGCTTCATGAAATGCTTTTTTGAGAAACACATATGTGTTTCTTTGAAAAGAGAAGCCGTTATTTGCAGTATGTCAATGTATTGTTAGAAGTGAGAAGAGTATACCATTTTACTGTGGAAGCTATACTCCAAAAGATAATCACTTTGTTTGGAATGTGAATGGATTTCATGAAATGCTTTTGTGAGAAATACACATGTGTTACTCAGAAAACAGAATCTGTAGTTGAGACATGTCAATGTATGTTTAGAACTGGAAGCACACTCCTTTTCTCTGTAGAAGCTTTTTTTTGAAAGATAATCACGTTTTTTGGAAAATGTATGAATTTCATGAAATACTTTTGTAAGAAAGCCACATGTGTGTGTATGAAAAGAGAACCCATATGTTTGAGATATGTCAAAGTACTGTTAGAAGTGAAGGAAGTGTTCTTTTTCACTGTAGAAGCTTTACTTTCAAAGATAATCATGTTCTATGGAGAGTGTATGAATTTCATGGAATGTTTTTGTGAGAAACACATGCGTTTCTTTGAAAAGTCAAACCATTGTTTGAGACATGTCAAAGTATGGTTAGAAGTAAGAACAGTATTCCGTTTCACTGAAGAACCTTTAATTTGAAAGATTATCACGTTCTTTGGAAAGTGTATGAATTTCTTGAAATGCTTTTGTGAGAAACACACATGTGTTTCTTTGAAAATAGAACCCGTTGTTTGGTATGTCAAAGTATTGTTGGAAGTGAGAAAAGTGTTCCTGTTCTCTGTAGAAGCTTTACTTTGAAAGATAATCACGTTCTTTTTAAAATGTGCAAATTTCATGAAATGCTTTTGTCAGAAATGAACATGTGTTTCTCTGAAAAGAGAGCAGTAGTTTGAGATATGTCAAAGTCTTGTTAGAAGTGAGAGAAGTGGTTTTTTTTTCCTCTGTAGAATCTTTATTTGAAAGATAATCATGTTCTTTGGAAAGGCAACAAATTCTCTACACAAAACATTCAGGAAATATGGGGCACAATAAAAAGACCAAACCTAAGAATAATAGGAATAGAAGAAGAAGAGTCACAGCTCAAAGGCCCAGAAAATATTTTTAACAAAATTATGAAAGAAAACTCTCCCAACATAAAGAAAGATATTCATTTAAATATTCAAAAGCATACAGAGCACCAAACAGACTGGATCAAAGAAAAACATCTCTTCGCCATATAATAATCAAAACACAAAATATCCAGGTTAAAGAAAGAATATTAAGAGC
>NW_004949252.1:13651-24418 GCF_000317375.1 Microtus ochrogaster | reverse complement strand
AAGGACCTCAATATCAGTCCGAACACACTGAACCTGATAGAAGAGAAAGTGGGAAGTAGCCTAGAACAGATGGAAAGTGTATGAATTTCATGAAATGCTTTGTGAGAAACACACATGTGTTTCTCTGAAAGAGAAGCCGTTGTTTGTGATAAGTCGAAGTATTGTTAGACATGAGAACTGTGTTCCTGTTTTCTGTATAAGCTTTATTTTGAAAGATAATCACGTTCTTTCTAAAGTATATGAATTTCATGAAATGCTTTTGTTAGAAACGTACATGTGTTTCTTTGAAAAGTGAAGCCTTTGTTTAAAATATGTCAAATTATTGTGAAAAATGAGAACAGTGTTCCTCTTCACTGAAGAATGTTTTCTTTGAAAAATAATCACGTTCTTTGGAAAGTACATGAATTTCACGAAAATCTTTTATGAGAAACACACGTGTTTCTTTGAAAATTCAAGCCATTGTTTGAGATATGTCAAAGTATTGTTTGAAGTGAGAACAGTGTTCCTTTTCACGGAAGAACCTTTACTTTGAAAGATAATCACAATTTTTCAAAGTGTATGAATTTCATGAAATGCTTTTGTGAGAAACGTACATTTGTTTCTTTGAAAAGAGAAGCCATTGTTTGGGATATGTCACAATATTTTTAGAAGTGAGAACAGAGTTATTCTTCTCTGTAGAAGCTATACTTTGAAAGCTAATCACGTTATATTTAATGTGTATGAATGTCATTAAATTCTGTTGTGAGAATTGCACACGTGTTTTTCTGAATATAGAAGCCATATTATAGATATGTCAAATTATTGTTAGAAGTCAGAGCTGTGTTATTTTTCTCTGTAGAAGCTTTACTTTGAAAATTATCACGTTCATTGTAAAGTGTATGAATTTCATGAAATGCTTTTGTTAGAAACGCACATGTATTTCTTAGAATAGAGAAGCCATTGTTTGGAAAATTTCCAATTTTTGTTTGAAGTGAGAAAAGTGTACCATTTCACAGTAGAAGCTTTATTTTGAAAGATAATCATGTTTTTTTGAATGTGTATGAATTTCATGAAATGCTTTTGTGAGAAACTCACATGTCTTTCTCTGAAAAGAGAAGCAGTAGATTCGGAAATGTTTAAGTATTTTTAGAAGTGAGAGAAGTGTTACTTTCTTTCAGAAACTTTATTTTGAAAGATAATCATGTTCTTTTGAAATTTTATGAATTTCCAGAAATGCTTTTGTTAGAAACGCACATGTGTTCCTCTAAAAAGTGAAGCCGTTGTTTGAGATATGTCAAGGTATTGTTACAACTGAGAACATTGCTACTTTTCTCTGTAGAATCTGTACTTTGAAGAATCTTGCGTACTTTGTAAAGTGTATGAATTTCTTGAAATGCTTTTGTGAGAAATGCACATTTTTTTTGAAAAGGGAAGCAGTTGTTTGTAATATATCAAAGAATTTTTAGAAGTGAGAAGAGTATTCATTTTCACTGTAGAAGCTTTATTTTGAAATATCATCACATTCTTTGGAAAGTGTATGAATTTCATGAAATCCTTTTGTGAGAAACGCACATGTATTTCTTTCAAAAGTGAAGCCCTTGTTTGGAATATTTGAAAGTAATTTTGGAAGTGAGAACAGTGTTCCTTTTCACTGAAGAACCTTTATTTGAGGGTAATCATGTTCTTTGGAAAGTGTGTGAAATTAATGAAATTCTTTTGTGAGAAACGCACATGTGTTTCTCTGAAAAGAAAAGCAGTTGTTTCAAAAATGTCAAAGTATTTTTAGAATAGACAAGTGTTCGTTTCTCTGTAGAAGCTTTACTTTCAAAGGTAATCACATTCTTTGGAAAGTGTATGAACTTCATGAAATGCTTATTTAGAAACACATATGTGTTTCTTTGAAAACAGAAGCTGTTATTTGCAATACGTCAATGTATTGTTAGAAGCGAGAAGAATATACCGTTTCACTGTTGAAGCTTTACTTTGAAAGATAATTACGTTCTTTGTAAAGTATATGAATTTTATGAAATGCTTTTGTTAGAAACGCTCATGTGTTTCTTTGAAAAGTTAAGCCTTTGTTTGAGACATGTCAAATTATTGTGAAAAATGAGAACAGTGTTCCTCGTCACTGAAGAATGTTTATTTAGAAAAATAATCACTTTCTTTGGAAAGTACATGAATTTCATGAAAATCTATTATGAGAAACACACGTGTTTCTTTGAAAATTCAAGCCTTTGTTTGAGATATGTCAAAGTATTGTTTGAAGTGACAACAGTGTTCCTTTTCACCAAAGAATCTTTACTTTGAAAGATAATCACAATTTTTGGAAAGTGTATGAATTTCATGAAACGTTTTTTGAGAAAATCACATGTGTTTCCTTGAAAAGAGAAGCCGTTGTTTGGGATATGTCACAATATTGTTAGAAGAGAGAACAGTGTTATTCTTCTCTGTAGAAGAAAATTTAAACATTTTCAAAAATACATGATTATCAAAGTAATCATGTATTTTTGAAAATGTTTGAGTTTTATGAAATGCTTTTGTGAAAAACCCAAAAGTGTTTCTATGAAAAGACAACCCATTGTTTGAGATATTTCAAAGTACCATTAGAAGTGAGAGCAGTGGCCCTTTTCTCTGTAGATGCTTTAATTTGAAAGATAATCAATCTCTTTTGAAAGTGTATGAATTTCATGAAATGCTTTTTTGAGAAACACACATGTTTTTTTTCTGAAAGAGAAACCATTGTTTGGCTTATGTCAAAGTATTATCAGAAATGAGAGCAATGGTTTTTTTCTCTGTAGAAGCTTTAATTTGAAAGGTAATCACGTTCTTTTGAAAGTGTATGAATTTCATGAAATGGTGTAGTGAGAAATGCGCATGTCTTTCTCTTAATATAGAAGCACTTGTTAATGTCAAAGTATTGTTAGAAGTGAGAGCAGTGTTCCTTTTCTCTGTATAGGCTTTAATTTGAAAGATAATCACGTTCTTTTGAACGTCTATGAATTTCATGATTTGCTTTTGTGAGATACACACATGTGTTTTCTGAAAAAAGAAGCAGTGGTTTTGAAAATGTCAAAGTATTGGTAGAAGTAAGAAACGTGTTCCATTTTACTGTAGAATCTTTATTTTGAAAGTTAATCACGTGCTTTGTAAGGTGTATGAGTTTCTTGAAATGCTTTTGTGAGAAAAACACGTGTTTCTCTGAAAAGAAACGCAGTCTCTTCGGAAATGTCAATGTATTGTTAGAAGTGTTCCTTTTCTTTGTACAAACTTTACTTTGAAATATAATCACGTTCTTTGAAAGTGTATGAATTTCAGGAAATGGATTTTTGAGAAACTTAGATGTGATTCTCTGAAAAGGGTAGCCGTTGTTTGTGATATGTCAAAGTATTGTTAGAAGTGAGAGCAGTGTTCCTTTTCTTTGAAAAAGATTTACTTTGAAAGATAATCATGTTCCTTTGAAAGTGTATGTATTTTATGAAATGCTTTTGTGATAAACGCTAATGTGTTTATCTGAAAGAAGACGCCAGTGTTTAAGATATGTCAAAGTATTATTAGAAGTGAGGGAAGTGTTCTTTTCTCTGTAGAATATTTACTTTGAAAGATAATCACGTCCTTTTCAAAGTGTATGAGTTTTATGAAATGCTTTTTGGAGAAAGGCACATATGTTTCTCTAAAAAGAGAAGTAGTTGTTTCGGGAATGTCATAATATTGTTAGAAGCTAGAGATGTGTTCTTTTCTCTACAAGTGTTTCTTTGAAAGATAATCACATTCTTTTGAAAGTGTATGTATTTCAAGAAATGCTTTTGTGAGAAACGCACATGTGTTTCTCTGAAAAGAGAAGCAGTGATTTCCTAAATGTCAAAGTATTGTTAGAAGTGAGTTAAGTGTTTTTTTTTCTCTGCAGAAGCTTTAGTTTGAAAGGTAATAACGTACTTTTGAAATTGTATCTATTTCATGAAATGCTTTTGGGAGAAACACAGAAGTGTTTCTCTGAAAAAAGAAGCCATTGTTTCAGGAATGTCAAAGTATTGTTAGAAAGGAGAGATGTGTTCTATTCTCTGTAGAATCTTTACTTTGAAAGATAATCACATTCTTTTGAAAGTGTATGAATTTCATGAAATGCTTTATTAAGAAACGCACATATATTTCTCTGAAAAGAGAAGCAGTTGTTTCAGAAATGTCAACGTTTTGTTAGAAGTGAGAGATGTCTTCTTTTCTCTGTGGAAGCTGTACTTTGAAAGATATTCATGTTCTTTTCAATGTGTATGACTTTCATGAAATGCTTTTGAGAGAAACACACATGTGATTCTCTGAAAAGAGAAGCCATAGTTTGAGGTATCTCAAAGTATTGTTAGAAGTGAGACAAGTTTTTCCTTCTCTGTTGAAGCTTTACTTTAAAGGATAATCACGTTCTTTGGAAAGTATATAAATTTCATGAAATGCTTTTGTGAGAAACACACATGTGTTTCTCTGGAAAGGGAAGCCATTGTTTGGAATATGTGAAAGTATTGGTAAAAATGAGAAGAGTGTTCCTTTTCACTGTAGCAGCTTTATTTTAAAAGACAATGATGTTCTTTGTAAAGTGTATGAATTTTTTGAAATGGTTTTGTGAGAAACACACATGTTTTTCTCTCAAAAGAGAAGCAGTCTTTGCAGAACTCTTAATTTTTTGTTAGAAGTGAGAGAAGTGTTCTTTACTCTGTAAAGCTTTACTTTGAAAGATAATCATGTTCTTTCGAAAGTGTATTATTCATGAAATGTTTTTGTGAGAAATGCACATGTGTTTCTCTGAAAAGTGTAGCAGTTTTTTTCGGAATGTCAATGTTATTTTAGAGGTGAGAAAAGTGTTCTTTTCTCTGTAGAACCTTTACTTTGAAAAATAATCACGTTTTTTTTGAACGTATATGAATTTCAAGAAATGCTTTTGTGAGAAACGTAGAGGTGTTTCTCTGAAAATAGAAGTAGTTGTTTCAAAAATGACAAAGTATTGTTAGAAGTGATAGAAGTTTTTCCTTCCCTGTAGAAGCTTTACTTTAAAAGATAATCACGTTTTTTGAACATGTATGAATTTCATGAAATGCTTTTGGGAGAAACGCAAATGTGTTTCCTGAAAAGATAAGCTGTTGTTTGAGATATGTCAAAGTATTTTTAGAAGTGAGATCAGTGTTACTTTTCTCTGCAGAAGCTTTACTTTGAAAGATAATCACATTCTTTTGAAAGTGTATGAGTTTCATTAAATGCTTTTGTGAGAAACACAGATGTGTTTCTTTGAAAAGAGAAGCAGTCTTTTTGGAAATGTTAATTTTTTGTTAGAAGTGAGAGAAGTGTTCTTTACTCTGTAAAGGTTTACTTTGAAACATAATCACGTTCTTTTCAAAGTTTATTATTTCATGAAATGTTTCTGTGAGAAATGCACATGTGTTTCTCTGAAAAGAGAAGCAGTTGTTTGAGATATGTCAAAGTATTGTTAGAAGTGAGAGCAGTGTTACTTTTCTCTGTAGAAGCTGTTTTTGAAAGATAATCACATTCTTTTGAAAGTGTATGAATTTCATGAAATACTTTCGTGAGAAGCACACTTGTGATTCTCTGAAATGAGAAGCCATTGTTTAGATATGTCAACATATTGTTAAAGTGAGAGCAGTGTTCTTTTTCTCTGTAGAATCTTTAATTTGAAAAATAACCATGTTTTTTTGAAATCATATGAATTTCATGAAATTCTTTTTTTTAGAAAGGCACATCTGTTTCTCTGAAAAGAGAAGCCATAGTTTGAGATATGTCAAAGAATTTTGAGAAGTGAGAGCAGTGTTCCTTTTCTCTGTATAAGCTTTTATTTTAAAGATAATCTCATTCTTTTAAAGTGTATGAATTTCATGAAATGCTTTTGGGAGAAAAGCACATGTGTTTCTCTGAAAGAAAAGCCATTGTTTCAGAAATGTCAAAGTATTGTTAGAAAGGAGAGAAGTGTTCTATTCTCTGTAGAATCTTTACTTTGAAAGTATATGAATTTTATGAAATGCTTTATTAAGAAATGCACATGTATTTCTCTGAAAAGGGAAGCAGTTGTTTCATAAATTTCAAAGTTTTGTTAGAAGTGAGAGATGTCTTCTTTTCTCTGTGGAAGCTCTACTTTGAAAGATAATCATGTTCTTTTGATTGTGTATGACTTTCATGAAATGCTTTTGAGAGAAATGCACATGTGTTTCTCTGAAAAGAGAAGCCCTTGTTTGAGATATGTCAAAGTATTGTAAGAAGTGAGAGCAGTGTTACTTTTCTCTGTAGAAGCTTTAATTTGAAAGATAATCACGTTTTTTTGAAAATGTATGAATATCATTACATGCTTTTGTGAGAAATGCACATGTGCTTCTTTGAAAAGAGAATCCGGTGTTTCAGAAATGTCAAAGTATTTTTAGAAACATGAGTAGGGTTCTTTTCTCTGTAGAAGATAAACTTTGAAAGATAATCATGTTCTTTAGAAAGTGTATGAACTTCATAAAAAGCTTTTGCAAGAAATGCACATGTGTTTCATGGAAAAGAGAAGCAGTTATTTTAGAAATGTCAAAGTATTGTTAGAATGGTGAGAAGTTTTTCCTTCTCTGTAGAAGCTTTACTTTAAAAGATAATCATGTTCTTTGGAAAGTATATAAATTTCATGAAATGCTTTTGTGAGAAACACACATGTGTTTTTCTGAAAAGGGTAGCCATTGTTTGGAACATGTCAAAGTATTGGTAGTAATGAGAAGAGTGTTCCTTTTCACTGTAGCAGCTTTATTTTAAAAGATAATGATGTTCTTTGTAAAGTGTATGAATTTTTTGAAATGCTTTTGTGAGAAACACACATGTTTTTCTCTGAAAAGAGAAGCAGTCTTTGTGGAAATGTTAATTTTTTGATAGAAGTGAGAGAAGTGTTCTTTACTCTCTAAAGCTTTACTTTGAAAGATTATCACGTTATTTTGAAAGTGTATTATTTCATGAAATGTTTCTGTGAGAAATGCACATGTGTTTTTCTGAAAAGTGTAGTAGTTGTTTCAGAAGGTCAAAGTTTTGTTAGAAGTGAGAAAAGTGTTCTTTTCTCTGTAGAACCTTTACATTGAAAAATAATCATGTTCATTTGAATGTATATGAATATCAGGAAATGTTTTTGTGAGAAATGCACATTTGTTTCTCTGAAAATAGAAGAAGTTGTTTCAGAAATGATAGTGTTGTTAGAAGTGATAGAAGTTTTTCCTTCTCTGCAGAAGCTTTACTTTGCAAGATAATCAATTTCTTTTGCAAGTGAATTAATTTCAAGAAATGCTTTTATGAAAAACACACATGTGTTACTCTAAAAAGAGAAACAGTTGTTTCAGAAATGTCAAGGTATTTTTAGAAGTGTTCTTTCTCTGTAGAAGCTGTACTATGAAAGATAATCACGTTCTTTTGAAAGTATGGATTTCATGAAATGCTTTCGTGAGAAACACACTTGTGATTCTCTGAATAGAGAAGCCATAGTTTAGATATGTCAAAGTATTGTTAAAGTGAGAGCAGTGTTACTTTTCTCTGTAGAATCTTTATTTGAAAAATAACCATGTTCTTTTGAAATCATATGAATTTCATGAAATTCTTTTTTTTAGAAAGGCCCATCTGTTTCTCTGAAAAGAGAAGCCATAGTTTGAGATATATCTAAGTATTTTGAGAAGTGAGAGCAGCATTCCTTTTCTCTGTATAAGCTTTCATTTCAAAGATAATCTTGTTCTTTTGAAAGTGTATGAATTTCAGGAAATGCTTTTGAGAGAAACGCACAAGTGTTACTCTGAAAAGAGAAGCCCTTGTTTCAGAAATGGCAAAGTATTGTTATAAAGGAGAGAAGTGTTCTATTCTCTGTAGAATCTTTCTTTGAACGATAATCATGTTCTTTTGAAAGTGTATGAATTTCATGAAATGCTTTCATGAGAAACACACTTGTGATTCTCTGAAAAGAGAAACAGCTGTTTCAGAAATGTCAAAGTTTTTTTAGAACTGAGAGATGTCTTCTTTTCTCTGTGGAAGCTGTACTTTGAAAGATAACCATGTTCTTTTGAATGTGTATGACTTTCATGAAATGCTTTAGAGAGAAGCGCACATGTCATTCTCTGAAAAGAGAAGCCATAGTTTGAGGTATGTCAAAGTATTTTTAAAAGTGAGAGCAGTGTTCCTTTTCTCTTTAGAAGATTTACTTCGAAAGATAATCACGTTTTTTTGAAATTATATGAATTTCATGAGATGATTTTTTTAAAAAAGCACATTTGTTTCTCTGAAAAGAGAATTCGTTGTTTGGGATATGTCAGAGTTTTGTTAGGAATGAGAACAGTGTTCCTTTTCACTGTAGAACCTTGACTTGAAAAGATAATTATGTTCTTTGTAAAGTGTATAAATTCTTGTAATGCTTTTCTGAGAAAGAAACGTGTTTCTCTGAAAAGAGAAGCAGACTTTTTGGAAATGTCAATGTATTGCTAGAAGTGAGAGAAGTGAGAGCCCTTTTCTGTAGAAGCTTTGTTTGAAAGATAATCACATTTTTTGAAAGTGAATGAATTTCATGAAATGCTTGTGGTAGAAAAGCACATGTGTTTCTTTGAAAAGAGAAGCTGTTGTTTGAGATATGTCAAATTATTGTACGAATCGAGAGCAATGTTTCTCTTTTCTGTAGCAGCTTTACTTCGAAAGATAATCACAGTCTTTTGAAAGTGTATTATTTTTATGAAAATCTTTTGGGAGAAATGCACATGTTATTCTCTGAAAAGAGAAGCCATTGTTTGATATACATCAAAGTATTGTTAGAAGTGAGAGCAGTGTTACTTTTCTCTGTAGAAGCTTTACTTTGAAAGATAATCATGTTCTTTGTAAAGTGTATGAATTTCATGAAATGATTTTGTGATAAACGCTCATGAGTTTCTCTGAAAAGGGAAGCCATTGTTTGGAATATATCAAATTATCAGTAGAAAATAAAGAGTGTTCCTTTTCACTGTAGCAGTTTTATTTTAAAAGATAATCACGTTCTTTGTAAAGTGTATGAATTTTTTGAAATGCTTTTGTGAGAAACACACATGTGTTTCTCTGAAAAGAGAAGCAGTCCTTTTGGAAATGTCAATTTATTGTTACAAGTGAGAGAAGTGTTCTTTCACTGTAAAGCTTTACTTTCAAAAGTAATCACGTTCTTTTAAAAGTATATTATTTCATGAAATGTTTCTGTGAGAAATGCACATGTGTTTCTCTGAAAAGAGAAGCCATTGTTTGATATATGTCAAAATATTGTTAGAAGTGGGACCAGTGTTACTTTACTCTGTAGAAGATTTAATTTGAAAGATAATCACGATTTTTTGGCAAGTGCATGAATTTCATGTAATGCTTTGGTGATTAACGCTAATGAGTTTCTCCTAAAACAAAGCCATTTTTTGGAATATGTCAAAGTATTGGTAGAAATGATAAGAGTGTTCCTTTTCACTGTGGGAGCTTTACTTTACAAGATAAAAATGTTCTTTGTAAAGTGTATGAATTTTTTGAAATGCTTTTGTGAGAAACACACATGTGTTTCTCTGAAAAGAGAAGCAGTCCTTTCAGAAATGTCAATTTATTGTTACAAGTGAGAGAAGTGTTCTTTTCTCTGTAAAGCTTTACTTTCAAAGATAATCACGTTCTTTTGAAAGTGTATGAATTTCAAGAATTGCTTTTCTGAAAGGCACCACTGTTTCTCTGAAAAAAGAGATATGTCAAAGTTTTGTTAGGCATGATTACAGTGTTCCTTTTCACTGTAGAAGCTTTACTTTGAAAGACAATCACGTTCTTTGGAAAGTGTATTAATATCATAAAATACTTTTGTGAGAAACTCACATATGTTTTTCTGAAAATAGAAGCTGTTGTTTCTGAAATGTCAATGTATTTTTAGTTGAGAGAGAAGTGTTCTTTTCTTGTAGAGAGAGCCCACCCTTTGTGGACGAGGTGGCCTCGGGCAAATTTATAAATTGGGGTGCACAGACCCTGGGTTTCCCTTCCTGTTTCCTGTTTCTGGGCATCTTGAGAACTTCGGTTGCGTGAGTGTGCTATTTACATTAAAGTTGTATCATCTTATACCAATTGGCCTGTATTAATTCAATCTGCTTTCATTTGGCGCTCCAACATTGTGGCACATTTTCCCTGCCCCAGCACCAGGACCTGGGCGGTGTCCTCAGCCAGACCCCCATGGGTCCTGGGTCAAAGGGTTTTCAGCCACCGCCCTGCACGGGGGAACCCAATCTAGTCAGCCTTTGCGAGCAAGATTGGTTGCCACCCTCCGTCTCTGCTCACCTCTCCCTGCGCGCTCTCCCCGGCCCAGCGCACTCCGGTGTCAGGCTGCATGCAGCTCAAGCCTCCAGTGCTGGGCACCCTCCCCCAAGCGCATGGCCGCTAGTGCTCTGGGGCTCACATTGCCCTTGCCTGCGAGGACCACCTCAGCGGCAAACTTGGTCTGATTCAAGGTAACCTTCTCACACACATTATAAATCCTCAGACAGAACGATAAATTTCGGTTTTGAGTTGTTTCAGACCGGACCTCCACATGGACTCAAGTGGACTCTTCTGCCACCTCTGGCAGAAACCAGTCATTACAGGTAAATTTTTTTTCCATATAAAAAAAAAGATGTCTGAGAATGTTACCCTCGAGAATTTTAACGGTCTTTTTGAATGTGCCATGTGGGAGATCTTACAAGAGGTGTCTAGCACCCCACATCTATGCATTCTTCTGGGATTAGTAATTTTCCTTGGCACTAAATGGTTTGACAGCAAGGATATGATAGAGTC
>NW_004949252.1:5246-7661 GCF_000317375.1 Microtus ochrogaster | reverse complement strand
TCTTGAGATAGAGTGTCTGGTAAAACTTTTGTTCTCAATATTGTTTGTTACATTTATTATTTGTTATTATTGTTTATAGTTGTAGTTAGTTTAGTTCTGTCTTATTTAGACAAAAAAGGGGAGATGTAGAGAGAGCCTGCCCTTTGGGGGCAGGATGGCCTTCTTCCTGTCTATAAATTGGGGTGCACAAACGCTGGTAACCCCTTCTTCCTGGCTCCTATTTCTGGGCATCGCGGGAACTTCGGTTGTGTGAGGGTTCCATTTATATTAAAGTTGCTTTTATATTATACCAATTGGCCTGTATTAATTTGATCCGCCTTCACTTGGCGCCCATTTATATTAAAGTTGCTTTTATATTATACCAATTGGCCTGTATTAATTTGATCCACCTTCAAAAAGGAACACTCTTCTCTTCTAACAATACTTTGACATATTGACAACAATGGCTTCTCCTTTCATAGATAGATGTGCCTTTCTCACAAAAGCATTTCATAAAATTCATACACTTTATAAAGAATGTGATTATCTTTCAAAATAAAGCTTCTACAGCGAACAGGAACACTGTCCTCACTTCTAATAACACTTTGATATATCCCAAAATGGCTTCTGTTTTCAAAGACACACATGTGCGTTTTTCAGAAAAGCATTTCATAAAGTTCACACACTTTATAAAGAATGTGACTATCTTTCAAAGTAATGGTTCTACAGTGAAAAGGAACACTGCCCTCATTTCTAACAGTACTTTCAGATATCTCAACCAATGACATTTTTTTTTTCAGAGAACTCATGTGTGTTACTCACAAAAGCATTTCAAGAAATTCATACACTTTAAAAGATCGTGATTATCTTTCAAAGTAAAGCTTCTTCATATAAAAGAACACTGTTTCCACTTCTAACAATACTTTGCCAAACATCAAAAATGGCTTCTTCTTTCAGAAAAACACATGTGTGTTTCTCACAAAAGCATTTCAAGAAATTCATACACTTTACAATGAACATGATTATCTTTCAAAGTAAAGGTTCTACAGTGAAAAGGTACACTGCTCTCATTTCTAAAAGTACTTTCAGAAATTTCAAACAACGTCTTCTCTTTTCAGAGAAACTCATGTGTGTTTCTCACAAAAGGATGTCAAGAAATTCATACACTTTAAAAGAACATGATTATCTTTCAAAGTAAAGCTTCTACAGAGAAAAGGAACAGTACTCTCACTACTAACAATACTGTGAAATATCTCAAACTACAGCTTTTCTTTTCAAAGAAACACATGTGTGTTTCTCACAAAAGCATTTCATGAAATTCATATACTTTACAAAGAACATGATTATCTTTTAAAGTAAAAATTCTACAGAGAAGAGGATCACTGTTCTCACTTCTTATAATACTGTGACCTATCTCAAACAATGGCTTCTGTTTTCAAAGAAACAAATGTGCATTTTTCACAAAAGATTCATAGAAATTCATACACTTTCAAAGAACGTTATTATATTTCAAAGTAAAGCTTCTATAGAGAAAAGAATACTCTTCTCCCTTCTAACAATACTTTGACATTTTGCAAATAACTGCTTCTCTTTTCAAGGAAACAAATGTGCCTTTCTCACAAAAGCATTTCATGAAATTCATATACATTGCAAAGAACACGATTATCTTTCAAAGTAAAGCTTCTACAGAGAACGGGAACACTGTTCTCACTTTTAACAATTATCGGCATGAATAAATGCAGGCAAATATTAAAGAATATATACAAATTTAATGATTAAATAAAACTTATGGAACCGAATTTCCCGCGTAGCACAGCAGGTAGTAAAGAAATTGGAGGGGCCACCTCCTGTGCAAAAGATTTATCCATACGCATTTGCCCGAGGCAAAACCGCCCCCTAAAGGTCTTAACCCTATATCTCCCCATTTTGTCTAAATAAGCCAGAACTAAACCAAATACAAGTATAAACAATAATAACAAAAGATAATTAGAACAAACAATATTGAGAACAAAAGTTTTGCTAGACATTCTATCTCAAGGAGTTTAAATAATGTGGAAAGTAACTACAATTAAATAATCTTCAACTCCGTTAAAGATCGGAGAAGGGAATAAATATTACTTAATAAAATGAGAGATATCCAGAATGTGCAACAAATGACGGAGACAACTGTCTACCTGGGCAAACACCCAAAGTCACCGTTCTCTCAGGAGTAGAGTGGTATTGCCAGCAGTAATTGTGTCTCATTGGCACAGAATTCTAGGTTAGATTAAAGGCCATTTTCTGCAGCTCTTCAAAGAGGCTGAACATTATACTATCTATACTAAAAATAATCTCCTCTGTTGGGAGCCAATTTTCTCCTAAAATCATTGAAGGAACCATCACCCTGGGGAGTCTACAGAGAACCCCACACCCATAATTGTGTTAGGAATCGTTCTA
>NW_004949252.1:985-4176 GCF_000317375.1 Microtus ochrogaster | reverse complement strand
TTCTTTCGTATAAGGTTGGAGATTGTTCTTTTGAGTTCTATATTGTTCTTTCGAGTTTTGTAAAAAGTTTTGCTATAATTTTCTGTGAGGAATGTTGCTATACTTTTTAATGGACATTTACACTGAATCTGTAAACTGCTTTCAGTGAAATTGTCATTTTTGCTGTGTTTCTTCTGCTTTCCCAAGAAATTAGGGGATCTTTCAAGATTTAAAGTTCTTATACAAGTTTTTTCAATTGTACAGCCTGCTCTTGGGTGGGAGTCATATTGTTTCAGCTTGAGGTCCTTTCCTGCTGCTAGGTGTGGCTTCAGGGTGGACTACTGAGACTCAGGTGTCTCACTAAATTTATCAAGGGCCAGAGTTACACTCTTAACAAATGATAATGGTTAAAAAATAAATAAACATTTCAGCCTTCACAGGCAGAGATAACGGGACCCAAAACTTCTGTCTTGCTTGCTTAAAGTTACTCCAAGATATTTTGTGGTATTCATAGATATTTAAAAGGATGATGTCTCATTTATCCTAGATGTAAAAGAGGTACATCTGGGTTATTTTCAGATTCTGGCTATGATAAAATGGTTCTGCTCTGGTCATGGCTGAGCACATGTTCTTATGGTTAAACAACTTTATACTTAGGCCCAAAAGGGGTATTGCTAAGTTTTGAGGTAGATATTTCCCTAATTTTAAAAAAATAGACATAATGGGGGTCCCTCAGTGCTGGGGAGACTCTCACTAGGGGATGGTGCGGGCCCCCATGTGGCTCGCTGGTGGCCGTCCTTGCTGAGGTCGTGCATGTGGCCTTAGTTGGCGAGGGAGGAGTTCGATCCCGTGTGACCAGAAGAAAGAATTTTTGAGGAAAGGGGCCGCAGCCCAATGGTCCAGGAGGTCATAAATTCCAAAAATCCAATAATGGTTGCAGGAGGACAGCTCCCCGCCTCGGGACCACTCCCAAGGTCGTAATCCGCTAGTTCCTCAAACAGTAGTACCTGCAGGGGGAAACTCCCTGTTTCTCAAGATTATTCTCAAGATATGGCTTTCTCTTGGGCTAGTTCCTAAAACTGATAATTACAGTGGGGAGGCTCCCTCTTTCTCGGGATTGTTATCAG
Organism: Microtus ochrogaster; assembly: GCF_000317375.1. Taxonomy (NCBI): domain Eukaryota; kingdom Metazoa; phylum Chordata; class Mammalia; order Rodentia; family Cricetidae; genus Microtus; species Microtus ochrogaster. The sequence goes on along the minus strand of NW_004949252.1, from coordinate 3,070 downwards.
GATTGCAGTCTGGTTTTGTCTTCGGCTAGTTGCTGGTGCAGGGTTGCTAAACAGACTAGCCCTGGATTTTTGATTTTTCTCTTCCTGCTAGGAGAGTCTGGATTCATCCAGCTTTTTTAATACTAGGTAGGATCCAGGGGTGGCTGTGCCAGCATGCACTTCCACACTTCCAGCAATAAAGTTTTTTCTTTACCCGCATTTTCTTAAGCATAAATTGTTAACAATAATTTTTAATCTTGGTCATTTCTACAAGGATAAGGTAAAATCTCAGAGTTTTAACTTGCATTTCTCTGATGGTTAAAGGATGTTATGTTTGAGAATTTTTTGAGTGTCTCTCTGCCATTTTTAAATTCATCTGTTGAGAGTTTTCAGTTTAGGTCTGTAACAAATATTTTTATTGTATTAATTTTTTAAATAACTAATTTCCTGAGATCTTCATATATTTTTAAAATGGATTTATGATAAGTAAAGATCTTTTCCCACTCTATAGCCTTGTTATACAAAGGGTTCTCAATTCAGGAGATATAATTTATGGTTTTTCACAATGTTTGTGCCACTGAGGCTGTGTTTAAGATATGGCAAAGTGTGCTTCAAAAATTTTTCTCTGTGAAGTTCAACATAATTTTTATATGCTGAAGCCTTTGGCTCATTTAAACTTAAGTTTTGTACATAGAGTTGGATATGGATCTCTTTCTATTTTTCTACATGTTGGTGTCTAATGAGGCCAGCATTATCAATTAAAAATGCTTCCTTTTTCCATTTTCCTATCTGCAAGGCAGACTTAAAACTTGAGAGGAGGATAGCTTACAAACTTTTGGTTGAATGTTCAATGGTTAAAGCCCTAATTATAATATTCTTATGGGAAACCTTGAGCCGCTAGGTAAAATTCTTACAAAAAACAATTTCCAATAGAAATCTTAAAGCTGCCTAGCAGGTACTCAAACAGGAAAAATATAAAACAACAGGTAAAATATACAATAATGTATAAATACAGTATAATAATTATAATTCAGCTATGGCAAATGTGTATATTAAATGTAAAATTTATTCTACAACAGTTTTATAAAAAATGCTGTTTATGGCTAAATCTTCCCAGTTTTGCCAGTTAAGATATTAAACTCTTAATTTAAAACAGTAGCCTGTCTGATACAAAAGGGCAGGATAAAAGCTGGAAAATGGTTTAACAAAATATTGATTATGATCAATGTTTCTTATACTAAACAATAGATTCATTGATAATTTTAAAATTAGTTCCTGGACAATTGTCTTTACTCAATTCAAAGGCAAAGACAATAATCTTTCCCCAGATGATCATTGCTACAATTCACACACCTGTATTTTGCTAATGTTATAGCAAATGATCCCTTAAAGGATTTTATGCTAAATTTTACAAATGGCTCTTCCAATTGGAAGAACTGCATATATGGCTAATAATAATAATAATAAAAAGATTATGGAGCATAACAAGGCTCCTTCAAAGCAACTGATAAAAGTTGCAAGCAGATCCTGATGCAGATGGAGCTGACATGATAACACCAAGCTGACTTTTGCTAAGGCAAGGTGGAAAAGCCCTTGCAATGCATTGTGAAAAAGCCCGAACTATATATATCTGGGGTCGAGGACATATTTATGCTTTTGTCACAGAAAGAAAATAAAAGCTGGATCTGAAGTCGAGACTACAGATGCCCACAGAGGAGTTCCAGAGGCGTCTGGAGAGAGGTTCTTGGTCTGGTCTTCCCTGCCCCAACAGAGAGGAGTGCCTGAGAACAGAACCTGTTACGCCACTCTGCAAGGTGTCCTTCTGCCTCCAGAGTCCAGGGAGACCTGGCTAGATAAGTGCCAGGAGGTGCTTCAGATAGCTGAATCCAGCTCACCTCACCCAGGAATCCCACCTGCCCTGAAGCACTAATGCTGAGCTCCTTCTCCAGTTTAAATTCAGGTTTGCTTTAAAACTAAGATGCAGACTAAACATCTAACAGTTTTAACCTTTGGGACACAAAATTCATTTTAATTAAAACATTAACCCTTCTTTACTTAAGAAGGGGGAAGATTGGAGTTCCTGTCACTGTTGCTTAGAGACTGGAA
>NW_004949252.1:0-885 GCF_000317375.1 Microtus ochrogaster | reverse complement strand
AGGTTTGACACACGCTGTGAAATGGGTGGGTTTAATGCATATGCTAAAAATTTTAGATTTTGATCCCTTTTACACTGCCCTAATTTTTGGCAGGCAGCACTCATAATCTTATTGTGGAGTAGGCATTTAGGAAGGAGGATGTACCTTAGGCCAGATTAAAAGGTGGATACTTTAAGGTTTGGAAAATGCCCTTTCTTCTTGTCTGGACATGGAGTTATTGGTGCCCAAAATTATATCATTAGGAGCTACTCACAGTATTTTCATTAATGATAGATGCAGGGGCCCAATGACGGAAGTTATTGTGGAGTTCTCACCTGAACACACATCAAACAGAGGCTGTACAGGACGGCTTAACATTGGCATGGTGTCGGGATGAGAATCGCCCTCCACATAGCCTAAGATAGGGTACCCTGTGGTCAAAGACCTACTTACTTTAGGTCTTTGACCACAGGGTACCCTGTGGTCAAAGACCTACTTACTTTAAGTCTTGCTAGATACCTTTTATTTGAGGAGCTCCAAGGACGGGTGACTTGTGGCAGAACATCCCCCAACCTAAGACAGGATACTGGGAATCCTAGGACGGGTAAGGGGAGGATAAAGACCTGGTCCCCACTCGACCTAAGAATCATAAGGCACCCCTCTGTTCCCAGGAGAGGTAAATTGCTTCACCATTTGAGAGAAGGGTCTCTCTTTGTCCCAGTCCCTTCTTCTTTAGATCTGACACCATGGTTGGACTCTGACCTGGTACCTTCCACTTAATAGCTGTCTGTCTGTATAAAAGAAAGGAGGATCTGTTGGGAGCCAATTTTCTCCTAAAATCATTGCAGGAACCATAACCCTGGGGAGTCTACAGAGAACCCCACACCCATAATTGTGTTAGGAATC
>NW_004949251.1:371141-372545 GCF_000317375.1 Microtus ochrogaster | reverse complement strand
GAACTAGCTCTGTAGACCAGGCTGGTCTCGAAATCACAGAGATCCGCCTGCCTCTGCCTCCCGAGTGTTGGGATTAAAGGCGTGCGCCACCACTGCCCGGCTTGGATTCCCTAGATTTTATCTCTGAGTTTATCCGGGTCCTCCTGCCTTCTACATGCTGGCTTTAGGACTCTGACCTCTCATGAACTTGCCTTGTGGTTTGCTCTTTCCATTCACCCCTCACTCATCCCTCTCTGCCCATTTACCCATCCATCCACCCATCCATCCATCCATCCCCAGCAGCAACAGTCTCCCCTGAAACCTACCTAAGCCAATGCAGAGAGAGGTAAAAACAGATGTCCCTGCTCTATGAAATATATCTGGAAGACGAGAACAAACTTACAGAGCCGACGAAGACAAAGCCCTAGCTAGATCAGAGGGTTAAAGGGAGCTTGCTGTGCTCTTGTCTGCGATGTGCCCCCCCCCCCCCGGTGCCCCAGCACAGAAAAACACAAACACCTAGGGAATCGTGGCTGGGCACAACCAGTGCAGGGCAGCAGACTCAGAACAGGCCTCTTCTTGACAGAGGGTATCAGCAGTCCTCAGCACTGACAGTGACTCTTGGTGACCGCCTGAACTGAAAATTCGACCAGAAATTTCAAGCTAAGTCATGTTGCCATGTTGAAGGACACTATGGAAACCAACCAACCAACCACCAACCAACCAACCAACCAACCACCAACCAACCAACCAACCCACCAACCAACCACCAACCAACCAACCACCCACCAACCAACCAACCACCAACCAACCAACCAACCAACCAACCAAACAACCAACAACCAAACAGAAAAATGTCAGAATCGAGCTTTGTATTCAAACATTTCCAAACTTTCTAGGTTTGCAACCTACCTACCGAATCTCTGTTAGCTGGACTTGGGCTGTGGTTTGCTCAACATGCTTCCTTCAAAAGAGGATCTACCAACTCCCTGTGGTTGGTGTGACAACCGCCCAAGCAAGGCAGACAAGATCAAAAGTACAGCCTGGTAGTAGGCATGACAACGAAAACGTGGTTATTGTTGTAGCAGTAGTTGTTGCTGAAACTGTTGTTGTTTTTGTTATTCTTATTTAAGCAAAGAAAGATTGAAGTAGTGAACAGTGAGGCGAGATTGTTTTAATAAAAGGGGGAGGCTGCTTGGGCTAACAATGAAACCTTCAAAAGAGCAAGGACCAAGGCCTGTGCCCATGGAAAACAAGGCAAGGTGGACTAAGGGGGCTTGGGGTAGCGAGTGGAAGCAAGGCATGTGTTGGCTTGCATGTGTCGGGATTGCTGTCCGGTGGAGCAATGGCAGGCTTGGCGAAGTGATGAGGGTGAGGGAGAAAGGGCTGAAGATGAGTGAGCGAGCGAGTGAGTGAGTGAGTGAG
>NW_004949251.1:369429-371011 GCF_000317375.1 Microtus ochrogaster | reverse complement strand
GAGCGAGTGAGTGAGTGAGTGAGCGAGCGATAGTGAGTGAGCGAGTGAGTGAGTGAGTGAGCGATAGTGAGTGAGTGAGTGAGTGAGCGAGCGATAGTGAGTGAGCGAGTGAGCGAGTGAGTGAGTGAGTGAGTGAGTGAGTGAGCGAGTGAGTGAGTGAGTGAGCGAGCGATAGTGAGTGAGTGAGTGAGTGAGTGAGTGAGTGAGCGAGCGATAGTGAGTGAGTGAGTGAGTGAGTGAGCGATGTCCTGAGGGCTTGCAGGGTGGAAAGCAGGAGCTGGAGAGGTCTGGAGGGGAGCGAGAATAGGTTTCCGCTTGTGCAAGTGTGTGTAGAGGGGTTGTTGTTGGGTGTTGAGGTATTGTTGTTGAGGGCAAAGGGTGTTGGAATTTTGGGCAGAAGCAGAGGAATGGCGACAGACGAGTTGGCAAAGTGGAGCAGGCAAGAGGAAAGGAGAAATTATGTGTAGCCCTGGCTGTAAATTTCACAGCTCAGATGAAAAGGGATCCTGGCAGTCGGGAGCCAGGGAATATTGAGTGTTACAGCTGGGGTGGAAGATAGCCCTGGCATTCAGTAATCAGGGAAGAAAACATGACACAGTAAGGATAGCTCTTACAGCCTGTTCTTCGGGAAAGCTCTGCTCTGGCAGGTGAAGTCTTCCCCAGCAAATTTGTTATAGCAACTCTGCCCTACTAGGGAAAGGTTTCCCCAGTGAAAAAGGGTTACAGTCTCTGCTCCTGTGAAGGAAGGTCTTCACCCAAGGGAGCGAAGAATCCAGGAGCGTGACTGCCTCTTCCTGGGTGGAAAAAGACCTGCCAACTGAAAAGACCCAGGGAGAAGAGGGATTCTTTAGTTTTTCCCTGCTCAGGGATTGGTTAGTTAGTTGGTCAGGGGCAGACATGACTGATTTCTGAGCTAAACTGTTTATTTCACTGGCCTTTTAAAGCTTTTGGGCTCTAGTTTTGGGACCAGGCCATATTTCTTTCACTGGCTCTGATTCTAGGGACAAAGTGAGTTTCTTTGGTTCTAGGTTTATGGCTAAAGCATTTCTTTCACTGGCTGGGGTCTCCGAACTGGGTGTGTTTCTTTCAATGCCTCTGGTTCCAATGCCAGCATGGGTTTCTTTGGCTGGATCTTTTACCCTACACAGGCCGACTTCAAACTTGCCATCCTCCTGCCTCTATGAATCCACCACTTGCTCTGGAGCTACCAGCTCAGAGTAGACCTCTTCTGAGTTTACTCTTGCTGAGTTTACTGTAGGAGTGTCGGGGAAGTTTGCAGTCATCTGGTCTCTGCCTGAACAGAAGGCTTTCCCCCTCTCCTAATGTGTCTTTATATATGGTAGTATCTAATTTGGGTTTTCATATAGTTTTGTTTGGTCTACTTCTCACAGTGAGCATTTTCCACTTGCTCCATAGTCCTTGGATTAAAATATGTCCACAAAATCCTTATCCCCTTCTTTCTTTAATTTTTTTTTAAAGATTTATTTATTATGTATACATCATTCTGTCTTCATGGATGTCTGCACGCCAGAAGAGGGCACCAGATCTCATTACAGATGGTTGTGAGCCACCATGTGGTTGC
>NW_004949251.1:368691-369219 GCF_000317375.1 Microtus ochrogaster | reverse complement strand
ATCTGACTGCCTGTTGTTTCTCTTTGTCTCTCAGTCTGTTTTGGTATGGAATCAGGAGGATTGGGGGAGTTATTTTTTTTCTCTCCACCACTTGTATCTTGGTGTTGGCAGTCTGGTGGTTGTTGTTCAGTTGTGTGCTAGCCCCTGACTTCTCTTTAGAATAGAAACAATAAGAGGATTCCAGAGCAGTGCTAAGGATATAACATTACTGACTTCATAAAAATGTCAATTGTTTTGTTCTTTATATCATTGTTTATTTTTTATTGTTGTTTATTTTTGTTATTCATTTGTTTGTTAAACACGGAGGGCTTCTGAAGAAATTGGCAAGAAAATTTGTACTTTTTCTTCCCTAGTAGAGTTCTGTTTTACAACCTAAACTGATGAAGTTTGGTCCTTAAGCTGTTTTCAGCTGTGTGTGGCTCTTTGACCTCTAATCCATCCTTATCCCGCGAACCATAGAGCTGACCAAAGCATGCTGTATCTCTCTCTCTCTCTCTCTCTCTCTCTCCCTTTCTCTCTCTCTCTCTC
>NW_004949251.1:366267-368591 GCF_000317375.1 Microtus ochrogaster | reverse complement strand
TCTCTCTCTCTCTCTCTCTCTCTCTCTCTCTCTCTCAAGAAAAAGCGTTTTTTCAGTGGTCACATGATCAGACTATTCTGATTCCCAAGTCTTTTGTTGCGGGGGGGGGGGAGAGGCGGGGCTGCTATTTTGCATAAAGATCACCCGGCATGCTTTGAGCCAGATTTTATCGGGTGGCCTTGTAATTCTTTGAATTTCAAATAGATTTTCTCATAAATTAAATATTTTTCTGTATTTGTCTTATTGAGTATGGGGTTTATTTTTGGAATATATACACATATTTTTAAGGCATCGCCATCATAGTCACCATGACTAGAAAGGATGTAGTATTTTCAGCCTTATATAACTTTCTGTAGGACTCCGCTATTCGGTTGGTCCGAGAGTGGTGGTGCTTACAGCTAATTGATCACAACCAGTTACAGATTTCTTTGTTCCTTCTCCTCTCCCACTGCTTCACTTGACCAGCCTTTTGTTGCCCGGGGTGATTTTAACCCCATCACACCTTCGGTATTTCATAGCCTGTGGAGTAAAACACCTTTAAACACCTTAGAAAATGGTTAAATCGTCATCATTGTAGTTGACTAGGAGAACATCACCACAATGGTGAGAACAGAAATCCCATTATTTCGTGTCAAATCCTCCTCTTTGCTGAAAGTCTTAGATTTGTGTTTCAAAATGACCCATATTCATGCACCTCCTCATCCCCAGTGTCAAAAGAGAGGGCAAAACACAGCACAACCTGTGGTGGAAAAATAGTTTCAGGCTGCAAAGTCACGTGCACATGGGTGTGCTTTCACGTCACTCAAGTGTGTCTTTTGCACGTGTCTTTTGGAAGCTTTGCAAAGAGAAAGATGACAGAGAACATTCTCTAGGCTGTTAGCATAGAAGCGATACCTCCGCGGGTGTGGGCAAACTGGTTCTTTCCGCATTTCTTAGACTCAGTCATGATCTAGGCATCTCCAAACTTTTGTTTGAAAATGTTAAGGTTTTGATATTGAAAGAAAATTCCCTTTCTAGTCTGAAATGATTGGCTTTTGTAAATCAGAATTGTTTCAAGCTACTTTGTATGCACCAATCGCAGGATATATACTATACAATATATGGGACAGAGTTATACCAAAGACACTGTTATTATCTGAAATTCAGACTCAGCTCATGCTATGGTCTGGATGTGACCCTAACATTTGTGTGTCGGAATCTTAATCACCAGTGTAAAAGTGTTGTGTATTGAAAGGAGTCTTGGGGATGTTTAGGCCTTGAGAATTCTAACTCCGTGAACTGCTAATGCCTCTATCAAAAGAGCTTGCACAGGTAGGTTCTCCTTTTTGCCACTCAAGGACACAGAATCCATATTCATTTTGTCTTTCCACCAGCTGCCTCATGAGAACACGGAAAGAAAGCTCGTATCCAATACTGATGCTGTGATCTTTTCTGCCTCTAGAACTAGAAACTTACATTCACATAAATTATCCCATCTAGAGTGTGCTGCTAAAGCAGCATAGGGTAGAATAAGGAAAGTGTGCACTGACCCTATCTTAATCTGGATATAGTGGCACAGCTTGTAACCCCAGCCTTTGGGAGGCAGAGGCAGACTGATTCTCTTAATTTCACATCTGCATAGCAATTTCTTGTTCAACATGGGCAGTTAATTAATCAACTAATCAATCAGATCAACACAAAGCTCTTTACTGCTCAGATTTAACATACTATATTTGGGGGGGACTGATTAATATCATTGCAATGGTCACTCATTGCATTGCAGATATTATCTGGCTTGTTATCAAGTCTAAAGGGATTATGCACTCCTGACATATAAGGAATGAGATCTTTCTAACGTTACTGAAACTCCCGAAGCTTTCATTGCTCTTGATTTCTTAGTGTCCCCACTAACCTTATTCACAGCAGTAAACATACTATGGAGGGAAAAAGGTGGTTAGAGACTGACATGTAACAGCTCTGCGACTGGCTATGAGCTACCACTGTGGTGTTTCTGAATCACAGTGTCACCTCACTTGTTTTCAGCAGTAGGTCTGGGTGAGGGTCTCCTTTCCCTTCTCATATCCTCATAATCTTCTTCTACCTCAGCATAGACAATCGCACAAACTTATTACACTAGGCCTTGCTTCCAGCAGGCTCAAGATTGTACGTAGACCTGTGGGACTTGCAACTTGTGTCTGCAAGTGTTTCTGACGTTGCCCTTGGTACCCACCAGGAACTTGGTCTTTTCCTACATTTTTTTTTTTTTTGAGACAGCTTTTTCTGTGTTACAACAGCCCTGGCTGTAGACCCAGCACTAAGATTAATGTGTACACCACCATGGCTCG
>NW_004949251.1:352035-365994 GCF_000317375.1 Microtus ochrogaster | reverse complement strand
ATCTTGTACACTGTAAAGATTTGGCACTCATGTTGGTTTAATAAATCATTGATTGACCAGTAGCCAGGCAGGAAGTATAGGAAGGGCAAGCAGACTGGGAGAATTCTGGAAAGAGAAAAGGCAGAAGAGTCAATCACCAGCCAGACGCAGAGAAAGCAAGATGAGAACACCTTACTGAGAAAAGTCACCAAACCACGTGGCTAAACATAAACAAGAATTATGGGTGAATCAAAGTCATAAGAGCTAGTTAGTAAAAAGCCTGAGCAACAGGCCAAACAGTTTGTAATTAACATAAGCCTCTGTGTGTTTATTTGGGACTGAATGGCTGTGGGGCTGGGCAGGACAGAAACCTCTGTCTACCTCAGTCTCTGACTCTACTGATATTACTTTAAAATTCTTACATGTCTCAAAGCTTTTCATTTCGTTTCTTCCTTTTCCTTAATGATTCAAACTTTGCAGAAATCAAACAAAACAACTCTTCTGTTAAGAAGTGGACAGGAAGTTGTTCATTGTCAAACAATCTCCTTCCTTTGCTGTCTTAGAACTTTTTTTTTTTTTTTTTGGTTTTTCGAAACAAGATTTGTCTGTGGTTTTGGAGCCTGTCCTGGAACTAGCTTGTGTAGACCAGGCTGGTCTCGAACTTACAGAGATCCACCTGCCTCTGCCTCCCAAGTGCTGGGATTAAAGGCGTGCGCCACCACCGCCCAGATGTCTTAGAACATTTAATATCTTTGTCAGGCATTTTTATTATGTTACTATTTGTTTTGGTCTGTGATTGGTTTCATAAAATTCCTTTTATTTGCTATGTCTTAAAGGAGAACAATCATATAGTATTTTCTTGTATTCTGCAACAATGTATCATAAACACTACTTTGTCCATTTGATTATTGCAATTTTTAAGATTAAAAAATATTTGGTGAGGGGGTAAGCTTCGAAAAAAAAAAGACTAGTCAAGTGCAGTAGTGAGAAGGGGGGAAAGTGTAGAACAGGAGTTCAATCTGTAACTGACTGTGAACAATCAATTGAGATAACTCACTACCTTCGGACCAGCCAGTGAAGCCCTACTTACTCCGAAGTAATTAAAGCCTACTTATTTCCCTACTTTACACTGATGGTAATTTTTTCATAAGCATATGCAAGTTACATATGTAATGTAAATATTTTGTGTTATATAAGAATCAGAAAGTATATGTTCATTAATAAATTTACTGACCGTGAAGATCAAAATTTGATGCTGTTGATTTTTGCTGAGCATCTTGGGAAAGAAACATGCAAATTTAGCGTCTCGGCGGTAGTAGTTTGTATCTCCAATCCGTTTGAGCAACTCTGCAGCGGTAGAGCAGATGTCTCTTTTGTCCGATTGCTGTGGGCTTTGCCAGGATCTGTCTTCCCAGTGGAAGGAAGACCCTCGAGCTTTATGCCTCTAACTCCTTCAGCAGAGCCCTGTTCCCTGAAAGTCGCCCCTTTCCCACGCGGATAATCTACTCGCAGAACTCCGCACTGCCTGCTTCTCCCCAAACCTCAGTGATCAGACCCAAACTAAACAGGAGTGCAGCTCCACCAACTGATAGCAAAGGGAAATGCCCGTGCAGCTTGGATACTCCCGAGGATGTTGACAGAGTCAAAGGGCAGAAAAGAAACACAACACAAGCCAAGGCAAACGAAACCAATTCCTATCCTAGAAGGTCCAAGTTCAGATCCTAGAGTCTACACCAGGTGGTTCACAACCACCTCTAAATTCTGGCTCCAATGCGGCTGGCCTCAATGGGCACCTGCACTAATGTGCACATAGTCACACATGTGTACCTGTGTGTGTGTGTGTGTGTGTGTGTGTGTGTTGCATGCGTACCTGGTACCTGCTGAATTCAGTGAACACTCAGGAACTGAGGTTCCTGAGTTGTGGCTGCAGCATTGGTTGTCCAGTCTTGTGTAATAGAAAAGGGCAGAGCTTGTCTCAGTCCTGGCTAGAGTAGTCTGTGAGGCTGGATATTCTCAGCTAGCCACCTCAACATTGTTCTGAGCAGTTTGTAGCCCAAAGCAGATCTTTAGGTGGTGTTTGTCAGCTTAGTGGTGTTATGATAGTCCTGGAGGAATTGTCATTGTGTGGCCCCATCCTCCTTTTAGAGACTCCAAAGGTCACTGTTAGGTGTGCACATGGTTCACTGTAGAAAACTGTTAAGACTCAAACCCAAAATCAAGTACAGGAAGGTAGATGAACCTTTTTCTATAATTAGTACTCTATATGACCACTAATATTGTGACAAAAAGTTTTAAAAATATGTATTAATCTTATATTGAGATAATATTCATATCTTATAAAAAAGTTTTAAAGAGTCAAAATGAAACCAAAGAATTATGAGATATTTCTTCTGGCCCATATCAGGTGGCTCTTCTGTCATGAGACATAGATTTTGGATTTTTCTTAACAAGTATGTTTGCCTTTTGAGAAGGAGAGAGCCACACTCCAGCTCCAAAGCCAGCTTTAGTTTTTCATTGGACTGGAACTACAAAGACCATTGCATTTGCTGTAGAAAACAGCAAAAAAAAAAACATTTGAAAAGATTTATCTTATTAAAAATGTTATTTATCGATTGACCAATTTACTCTTTTCTTGTGACACTTTTTCTGGATGATTTGTACTTTTTCTTCAGATGTCTCATTTGTCCAATGGTCTTCAGATCCCTTAGCTGGATACCTTCATTCTTCTGAAAAGATAGAAACAAACCCTTCCCCAACCACAATTTTTGGGAGGCTCCCTTTTTGCCAAGTTATATCTGATCTAATGAGAAGTATTTGTTAGCTGTATAAGTTAGTTTAGATTATGGTCATGCTGTTTGATGAACTATCACCTCTTCTAATTAAGAGATCTCTCTTGTTCAAATTGAATTTTTATCAATTTTGATTGTATCCATAGCTTTTTTTTGTCTTCCTGTGGAAACAAAAGCTAAACACCTTCCCCAACATAACACACCCTGGTTTCCATTCTGAGGTCAATAAATCTTTAAAATATACAGGCTGATCTAATTCTAGAGTCTTTTCTATTATCAAATTCTGTCCACAGCTATTATTCCTTTTTCATTAGCATTTAGAAAATTCAATGTTAATAAAGCCTTATGCAGTCTATTTCTGGGGGATCTTTATACCCCTTTCTGTTTATTTAGCATATCTAAAAGAGTTCAGTTTGATCTTTCTATGACTGCTTGTCCTGTAAGATTATGTGATATATCTGTAATATGCTTTATATTGTAATAAGCAAAAAACTATTTCCTTTTACTAGAGACTTGCTGGAATATTGTCAGTCTTAATTTGTACAAGTATACCCGTGATGGATATAACTTCTAATAAATGTGTGATTACCTGATCAGCCTTTACCAAACTCAAAGCAGTTGCCCATTGAGAACCTGGATAGTATCAATGATTTGGTGCACATACTTTAATTTTCAAATTCTACAAAACGGAACACATCCATCTGCCATATTTTATTCCTTCGAGTATCCTTTGAATTACTTCCTGCAGGTAGTGGAGTCTGGTTGTATAAAGAACAAACAGGACATTTTCTTTTAATTTCCTTGGCTTGTTGCTGATTTTTAAGCCTTTGCTATTACATGATGTTTTTTATGAAATTCCGAGGCCTCCTGCCCATTTCCTATCAATAGCTCATCAGTTTCTTCATTACACTGTGATGTCAACAACACCCACAAACCTGTCATCTGATAACCTGGTGTGTGCCAAGAACCAACACTTGGGGCTTGATAGATGCCTCAGCAGTTAAGAGCACTAGCTGCTCTTTTCAGGGTGCCTGGGTTCAATTCCCAGCATGTAAAATTGTCTTGTGCCCTCTTCCAGCCTCTGTGGGTGCCAGGCATACATGTGGCACACAGACATACATGCAGGCAGAACACCCATACACATAAAATAAGACCCAATTCCCAGTGTTGATGTTGACATGGCCTACTCAAACTTGATGTGGGAGTGTCATATCAATCTGTTGCTTTCATTGGTTAATTAATAAGAAACTGCTTGGCCTGATAGGTTAGAACATAGGTGGGTGGAGTAAACAGAACAGAATGCTGGGAGGAAGAGGAAGTGAGGCAGATGCTATGCCTGCCCTCTCCAGGGCAGACGCGATGAAGCTTCGACCCTAGATGGACGTAGGCTAGAATCTCCCTGGTAAGTCACCACTTCATGGTGCTACACAAGTTAATAGAAATGGGCCAAGCAGTGTTTATATGAATACAGTTTGTGTGTTGTTATTTCGGGTATAAGCTAACCAGGCGGCTGGGAGCTGGGTGGCAGGAACGCAGCCCACAGCTCCTTCAACACAAACTGGCATCTCTCCAGTCTCCTGCTCACTTCTTTGGACAATGCTATCCAATCACTAGCCTGTTCCTGCCTTTTCACCTCTGTGGCTCACTCAACTCTGCAGCTTCACTCTCAAATTTCTGACACGCAATGGCCTGACGTGCAGCCACTGAAGCTGCTCCAGTTCATCATCTCCAGAAGTCAGATACATTGCCTTCCTCTCAGTTTCCCAGCTTTGGCTTCGTGGGCCTCACTGAAGTCCCTTACCTCTGTAGCTCTGTGCTGCCATTCTTCAGTCCACAGATATACAAATGTGTGATGTGCAATGTGTGAACTCAGGGTTCTTACTGGTAATGAACATTAGAAATAAAGAATCTGTGTTTCCCAGGTGGTGGTAGCACACACCTTTAACCCCAGCACCTGGGAGGCACAGGCAAGAGAATCTTGGCGTTTAAGGCCAGTCTCATCTATGAAGCAATTTCCAGGACAACAGCCAAGTCTACAAAAAGAAACCCTGTCTTAAAAACAAAACAAAATAAAGAATCTGTGTTCACCTTGCCGACGGCTACTAAGGGAAGTGGGAGTATCTAGCTAATTGTCCTTGAAACTACTTACCTTGCAAATTTGTTATACAATACATTCTGACACTGTGAAAAGTGACAAACATATTGATGTTTCTGGCATAGCACACTCACAAGAAAAAACCTGCTTAACTGGGGCGAGAGATAAATGTATACATATTTCATGGTTTTTTAGTTTGATTCTAGGCAAGATCAAGGATGACAGAAGAGATGGAAGGAAAGGGATGGAGAGAGCTGAAGAGAAACCATAGGCTCTGGCCACAGTAATTTCAAAAAGTTGTCAAACTCTCAGAGTCAAGGGTCTCAGGTCTGGTAGAACACTGGCCACTGTCAAGATCTGAGAAATCCCCACGCCAAACCTGCCCAGAAGCTGCAGGACCAACTCCTGACTGCCTAGCTACTGAACTCTAGCCGAGGTGGAGTTAAATGTACTACCTGAACTCTAACTCTAGAGGGCGCCAGCTAAGGCTGCTCCTACCTGCTAAGACTGCAAATGATACAAAGGGAGCCAAGTTAGCACTACTGATCTTAAAAAAAAAAAACAAAGACTCCTATTGATATTCTGCTATACTCATAGTTCAGTGCCTTATCCAGTCATCATCAGAGAGGCTTCCTCCAGTAGCAGATGAAGGCAGAGACCCACAGCCAGGCATTTCGGAGAGTATAGATAGGAAATCTTCACCAAATTCCTCACCTCAGACTCAGGGAATCCTGAGGAGGCAGGCAGAATTGTAAGAGCCAGAGGGATGGAGGACACCCAGAGAGCAAGGCCCTCTGAATCAACTAAACAAGGCGCGCATGAGCTCACTGAGACTGAAGCCGCAAGCACGGGGCCAACATGCTTATATAACATACTAACATAGTATTATAGCTATTTGGGGTTTTTTGTTGTTGTTGTTTTGTATTTTGAGACAGGGTTTCTCCGCAGCTTTGGGCCTGTTCTGGAACCAGCTCTTGTAGACCAGCCTGCCTCTGCCTCCCCAGTGCTGGAATTAAAGGGTGCACCACCAACGCCCGGCAAGCCAGTTATTTTCTGAGACAGAAAGGGAGTGGATCTGGAGGGGAGGGATGTGGGGAGGAACTGGGAGGAGTAACTATAATCAGGATATATTGTTGGGGGGGGGGGTCAAGACGGTTCCTCTGTGTAACAGCCCTAGTTGTCCTGGAACTTGTGCTGTAGAACAGGCTAGCCTTGAACTCACAGAGATCTGCCTGCCTCTGCCTTCCAAGTGCTGGGATTAAAGATGGGCACCACCACTGCCCAACAAAAAAATAAAATCTATTTTCAATAAGATAAAATGAGAAAAAATTTGGAAAAAATAAAAGGGAAATGAAAGTAACAAAAATTCTCTTCCTCATAATTGATGCCACTATTTTACATACAATAAAACCTTTCCTGAGTCAATAACCAATGAAGCAATAAAGCTGCCAGACACAATAAACTAAAACAAACTATACAATAGGTGCCAAAGACCAATACTCGAAGAGCTTCTTCAACCCATGTCTACCTGGGTGGTTAGTCCATCAGCATACCTGCCGACTGACTGGTAAGAACAAGGTCCTGCCAGATTCTGCAGTCAGAGGCAGATGACTTAGCTCAGACAACCCCCTCTTGCAGAGTTTGGCGATTCTAACGGGTAACTACTCTCATACCCTCCACTAAGAAATGGTCCGACACCCCTTCCAAGTTCACAGCCTTGGGAGACACAAGACAAGGCAAGGAAGGTGCTGACTACCAGATCAGCTTGACTGACCCTGGCGGCCAGTGGGGCACACGTCTCGTCCTCACAGATCCTTTTCGGTTGTGAGCCTAGCCTTTAACGGCTGAACCACCCCTCTAGGCCCATATCTTTTTTTATATGTAAGTTGTTGTTAAGAGTCTGGATTTCAGTATTTCTGGCAAGCACCCAGGACCTCCAATCAAGCTAACTCAGTCTCAGCTCTTGTTGCAGGAAGGTCTTGTGGAAATGAAGTCACATGGCTGTTCTCTTAGAGGTAGTTCTCAGCCCCTTGGTATAAGGCAGAAGCCCTACAGGGAGGGAGGAAGAAGCACTCATGTCTGGCAACACTGACTAGGACTTCCCTTTTCCAGAAAGTGTCTGAGCTCTGTGAACACCTCTCCCACTCTAACACATCTTAGGGTGGGAGTAACTTTTCTGGTTTTTTTTTTCTTTTCTTTTTGAGCCTATCCTGGAACTTACTTTGTAGACCAGAATATCCTCAAACTCCTGGAGATATGCCTATCTGCTTCCTGAGTGCTGGGATTAAGAGCATGCACCACCACTACCTGGCTGGATGGGAGTAATTTGAGACAGAACACTCATCACACTGAGGACCAAAGACCTGGACACTGACACATTTTTCGTCCTATCAGCCAGACTCAAAGTTATGGCAAATGATATGAAAAACCCATCTTCCCACAAGACCTCCTGCCAAGCCAGTCAGTGCACAGAGTTGCCACTTGGTCTTCTCCCAAGAGAGGTGAGTGCCTAGGGAGGGAAGAGGTAGAATTGGGGAGAAAACAGACCCTCTAAGTCAACACTAGCCCATGGCTTCCTCCATCCAGCGCCCCAGCGTCACGTCATCCCTCCTGTTCGTCCCGCCATTGCACACCTGTTCCCGCCAAGGACGAAGGCCTCCCCAGGATTAGCAGGAGGTCGGATGGTAAGACACCTCCTTCAGGTTGGAGAGCATGCCTACTAGGCCCGGACCCGCCCCTCTCACTTCTGTTCCACCCTAACCACACTAGGAAAAAGCAGCTATTTCCTAACAGTCAGAAACTGTCCTGGAACTTCACTGTAGAGCAGGCTGGCCTCGAAATCACAGATCTGCCTGCCTCTGCCGGAGTGCTGGGATTAAAGGTGTCACCATGCCCACTTTTCTAGTTTATTGAGGTTATCAGTATTTTTCCCCATTATTAGCAGCTTACTATAACTTTTCTACCAACTGAAGGTTTCTAAGTCTGTGCTTGAGATCATTTTATTTTAACGGTGGGACTGGTCTAACCGGTAGTGGCCATACTCTGTCACTACCTGTCACCAGCATGTCTCCACCAAAGATGCTGCTTCAGCCTGGACAGGTGCTGGGGTGAGGGGGGCACCCCTCAACCTGGTTCATTAACAGGAAGAAATAAAAAAACCAAACATTCTAACGATTACCTATTTTTAAGCTAAAAGTTGCTTGAACAAGAAAATAAAAGGCAAACAACAGGATTTGGCAAAGACTTTTTAAACTTTAAATTAAAAAATTCTCACACAGAAGATCTAAAACTTATTTGAGGAAATACTAAAGTAAAATGTTAAAAACCAAGCAAACCAACGAAACCAAACCAATCAGACCCCAAATGACAAAAAGAGATGTATCCTCCAAAAAAATCTGCTCTAGACTATCAAGTCGTTCGTGGCTATTCAGTATTCAGAGCATGAGGTGGCACAACAAAGCATTAA
Source organism: Microtus ochrogaster (assembly GCF_000317375.1). Classification (NCBI taxonomy): domain Eukaryota; kingdom Metazoa; phylum Chordata; class Mammalia; order Rodentia; family Cricetidae; genus Microtus; species Microtus ochrogaster. The sequence continues at coordinate 357,665 of NW_004949251.1, read as the reverse complement.
AAAAAAAGAAGAAGTCAGGATACTGCCATTCCATTGCTGGCCCACTTCCTTGGTGGCCAGTGCTGTCCACTACAGTGTCTGGTCCCTCCACCTTCTGCAGACCACCGGGCCTTTAAAGTTCTTCCTTGGTCCTGCTCTTCTTTGTGGCATGTTCATCTATAAACTTGCTCAAATGCTCCAGATCTCTGTCTCCACCCTCAAACTTAATTGGGTTCTTTTTGTCCCCACTGGGGGCAAAATAGATGGTGGGGAAGCCCTCCACCTTATATCGGTCGTTGGTGATGTCATTGGCAGTAGCGTCCATCTTGGCGATGACCAAGTCCTTCTGGCCCTTGTATTTCTTGCCTAGGTTAGTGTAGATGGGCTCCAGCTGCTTGCAGTGCCCACACCAGGGCGCATAGAATTCAATGAGGACATCCTTTTTGGGGTCCATCACGATGGCATCAAAGGTCTTTCCCACCACCACCTTGACTGGTCCCTTGTTGTTCTTGGGTACTGGCAGTGATTTGATGACTGGCTTCAGTTTTCCTGAAAATACAAAGAGTGTCAGGACTTAGAGGCCGGAGGTTCTGGTGCTCTATCTGAACGAGGCATTGAGGCACCCTGGTTCAGTGGCTATCAGAAGTTATTGCCCCACTCTCGGGGGAGGGGCATTGCCTCTAAAGCCTTCCTCAACAATGGGCAATGCTCTGATAAAAGAGTCTTCTACTCTCCCAGTCCCTGCAAAGCCCTGTGTAACAGGGACGCTGCCCAACGAAGAGAGTTACTGACAGCCCTGCAAGGGCAAGACCAACTTTGTGATCCAAACTGGGCAAGAGTTGTGGTATGCTACCACATGGCCAGCATTGAGAAGCAGGTGCTTTTCTCAGTCAAGATCAATAAAGATTATGTTCGCTTAGGATTTCAGATCAAGTGTTCCTCATGTCTAAAAGCCTGCTTAAAAGACCTCTGAAAAGTTTTCCAAGACACACTAGCCCTTTCCCTAAAAATAAAACCAAAACCAAGCTGGGCGGTGCCACCTTTAGTCCCAGCACTCAGGAGGCAGGGACAGGTGGATCTCTGAGTTCAAGGCCAGTCTCCAGAGTGAGTTCTAGGACAGTGAGGGTTACACAGAGAAACCCTCAAAAACAGCCAACCCAAAAGCAAAGGGAAAAGGAAGCACAGGCACACATAACTATAACAACACATAACTGCAGTACTAGCATTTGGGAGGCTGAGGCCAGCCTGAGATATGATGAGAGCCCATCTCAAAAAGCTACTTACTGAATAAGCCCTTACCTGGCTTTTGCCTTCAAAGTAAATAACGGGAAAACATTTTGCCAAAATGGGGAAACAAAACTAAACCCCCAAAATGCTCCAAAGTAATATTTAAGTTGTCTTGGTGCCTCAGAGCCTGGGCAGCACACAGGCCCTTCTCCGGGTAATTGAGTCAGAGAATGAGCTGTACTGGACTTAGGAGCGGGTCTTTTTCTGTGGATGGTTATGGAGAGGACATTGGGCATTTTCCTCTATCACTTGCCACCCCATTCTTTATCTTCCTCTTGGGGGGCTGGGAAGGTGGGCAGGGTCCTTTGCTGCCATAGAAGCCTCAGGATTGTCCTGTCTGTCCCCCAGTGCTGGGTTACAGGCATGCATGGCCACACACACCTTTTACATTCCTCCTGCTCCTACGCAAGCACCTACTGACCCATAGCCACACTCTTGCACACACTGCAAGATGCCAGACATTCCTTAGACCGCACAGGTTCTGTGTTGTGTCCAAAAGGAGATTTGGGCCCGACGCACCTTTTTTAAAGGCTGTGACAAACTCCCGGAGAGTGTCTGAGTCAAACTCCTCCGGCTCCATGGCGAACTTCTTCCCACTCTCATCTAGGATGGCTGCATTGATGTCCTCTCCACTCTCGCTGAGCCCCAGGGCCTTCACCTCTGTGCCATAGTCTTCCTCGTCAGCAATGGCAAAGGTGTACTCAGGGAAGTCCTTGGCCACCTCCAGGACTTTGTTACGCCAAAACTGAGTAGCTGAAATGGACAAAGGTCGTGAACCAAGTGGCTGAGCAGAGTAACTGTCTTGCCCTGGACTCTGAGATGCAAGTTCTGTTACTTACGTTCTCTGACAAGGCACAGGTTCCAGATACACCTCAGCTGGACAGAAAAGAATTCTGGTAAGGCCACACTGTGTGAGCAGGTGGCCTCAGGGTGGAAACCCAACTAAATCCCTGCAGAGCTGGAGGGACACAGCACTGCCTGGCTCGGCACCAGGGCTGCAGTATCACCTCTAAGAAGGTACTAGGCTTGATCCTTTTTAAAATCTATTTTCTTTGTTGTTGTTTTATTTAACTTTTATTACATTTATTTTGTGGGCATGTGTGTGAATACACACACATGCATCTAGGTCCTGAAGATTGACTCAGGTCCTTAGTCTTGGTAGTGAATGTTTTTACCTGTGAGGCATCTCTCTAGGCCTAGGCTTGACTCTTAACTTCCCTTTTGCTATAACCTGAAGGAAAGGGGTATTATAAGGCTCAGAACTGAAAATCCCATGCTACAATAAAATACATCCACACCACTAACTTTAAGGGCCCTAGAACAAGAATTCTGAAAGTGTTAGCCTCCATCCCAGAAAGGCCTTCACAGGGAGTCTCACCAGTTCTGTAATCAAAGCTGAAATCCACACTGTAGTATACAACCACCAGGGGGCGCTTGGTGTACCGCTTGGCGTCATTAGAGGTTTTCCGATGGCCCACCAGGGGCAAGGAGTGCTTCACCACGTATTCTTTAATGTCTGACGACTCTGTGGAGCCCTGTTTCAAGGAGGACACAGGTAAGAGCAAGTTCAACAAAAGAGGAACTTTAGCTACTATGCCTTGAGTCACTACCAAGCATAGATATTTTGAAGGGTTCAGAACAGGAGGGCCAGTGAAGTTGTTCACTTAACCACCATCCAGTTACACTGGAGTAACTTCCCAGATCACCATTGACAGACCACTTCTTTAGACTTGAACTCAAGCCAATGAAAAAGCGCTTGAGGGTCTTAAACAGCAAGTACACATGGACCAACCCGTGCAAGACTTCACATTCACTTCACAGAGCTCCACTAGAGACCTGAGATAAAACTCCAGCTTGTGGCCAGGGAAAGCTACGCAGTTGGCCACAAGTCACAACACCGTTAATCCTCAGATTTTACTAGAGAGAGCAATGCAGCCACAAATTAGAATTTAGAGTCAGACAAAGCTACACGGTTGGTGAGCTGCTCAACCACCGAGACCATCTCTTCTCTGAGGAGTGTGTTCTGAGGGTTTAGCACAGTCATAAGAAATGGCTCAACAGAGTAGCCCTTTAACACTGGCCCCCAAGGTTTTCCGGTGAGACATCCAACAGGTTGGCATGGCACCTTTGACACGTATCAGAGTGGGGGTTATCAAGGGGACACAGAACACAGGTAGTTGTCTTGGAGACTGGAGGTCCCTAGGGGCTCATACTTAGGACTTAAGTCAAACCCTTTAAAGATACCACGTCACAACCACCAGGGGGAAGGACAATCACCTGCCCTTTACAGCTGCAGAAATTTGTACAAGCTTGTTAACTTGCTGGCCCAGGGTTTCTGTAGATGGGAAAGTCAGGGAGCAGTGCAGAGAGGACAAGAAGCCAAGAGGGTCAGTTCTGATGTCAACGGATGTGCTGAACGTGCTACGAAAGCAAGCTAGATGCCCTGGAGGCTGCACTAGGCTCACCTAGGGCGCAAACTCAAGAGCAGGCCAGCAATGATGGGCTGTGGACAAGATGACAGGGACCTTAACCTTGTACCTTTTCTGGGGTAAGGATCCCTTCAAGAACGTACTGAACTGCCTTTAGTCCCTGCACTTGGGAGGTAGAAGCAGATGGATCTATCTCCATGAATTCAAAGCCAGCCTGGTCTACACAGTGGGTCCCAGAACAGCCAGATATACATAGTGAGACCTGGTTGGGGGGCGGGGAGTGGGCTAATGTACCAAGGTGACTTTTGACAAGCCCTTGGGTGTAAACTACTATTCTTTCCTTATGTCTCTCTCAATACCTGCACTTAAATCTATATTAAAGCCTTTCCTTGATGGGTGTAGAGGCACATACCTTTAGTTCTAGCACTCAAAGAGCAGAGGCAGGTAGATCTCAGTGAGTTTGAGGCCAGCCTGGTGGTCTACAGAACTAGTTCCAGGACAGCAAGAGCTGTTACACAGAGAAACTCGTCTCGAAAAACCAAATCAATCAAACAAATCCATCTCCTTTTAAAATAGTCTTCAACTTTGTCTCAAAGTCTCAAAAAACACTAAAAAACTGAATGAGTAACTCTTTCTCGGGAACACACACACCTGGGAGAGCTGTGTCTGACCAGGGTCCAGAGCCCCAGTTAAAATCCTTCTTTGGTCACATGGTCTGTGACTAAACATGAAAGCAACAAGATTCGAAGGAGTGGTGGCAAACGCTCTGAGTCTAGGCAGGAAAAGGGTCCTAAGCCTTGGATGGCAGAGGAACCAATGGTATGCAGAGCATGAGAAGAACAAAAGGGAGGAATGAGGGACAAATACGCAGGACACTGTGGTCTTTCTGGGGATGTGCGGTGGGCGGAGTCACAAAGTGCCCCATAGGACTCATATTTGAATGCTTGGTCATCAGGGAGAGGCACTACTTGAGAGGGATTAGAAGGTGTGGCCCTATTGGAGAAAGTCATTGGGGGTGGGCTTTTCCAAAGCCCATGACAGGCCCAGTCTCTCTCTCTCTCTCTCTGCCTATCAAACAGGATGTAGCTCAACTGATCCAAAACTTTCTTTTTTAAGAGTTTCGTTGGTCATGGTGTCTCTTCACAGCAATGAAACAGGGACTAAGACAGGCATGCCACACCCTGTCCGGACGCCTGTGCATGCAGAGTGCCCAGGGATGGCACAGCATAGGGTGCTCCCATCCCTGAAGAGTTCTCTCTCACCTGAACATCCATCACATTGCTCCTGGGCTCATACTTCGACTGGAATTTCTCAGGCTGCATCAACACCAACTTCCCCATGGAGACTTTCAAGAACTTAGCTATTTCAGTGCTGAAAGTGTGGTGAAATTTGTAATCTTCTCTCAAGTTGTTAGCTGACAAATTAACAAAATACATTAAATTGTTAAATAGCAGGTTTATGAGCTTCATTGGCCAGGCACGAGCCTGAGGGGTATGATTGCCACTGTAAATTCTGAGTGGACAATATCCAGCGTTTATGCACACAAAGAAGCCTATTTTTAAAACTCAGCACAGATGTAACATCTAAATCTTCTCTTAGAATTTTTCAGAAATACAAAAATCAGGATCACAGAAATTTAGAATTTTGTTAGGGCAAATGTCACCTTCCATTGATGCCAAGTAGCAAACTGGCACTCAGGATGACAGTTCCTCACAGAGGACATGCGAGGACCACATATGCCATTGACCCCACACAGAGGTTCCAGTACTCATCCCGAGATTAGGGATTCTGCCTTTGCCCAAAGCCCTGGGTAATTTTCTTCCTAATGAGTCAAGAACAGTCAACTAGGGGCTGGAGAGATGGCTCAGTGGTTAAGAGCATTGCCTGCTCTTCCAAAGGTCCTGAGTTCAATTCCCGGCAACCACATGGTGGCTC
>NW_004949251.1:333952-351935 GCF_000317375.1 Microtus ochrogaster | reverse complement strand
GCAACCACATGGTGGCTCACAACCATCTGTAAAGAGGTCTGGTGCCCTCACAGAACATTGTATACATAATAAATAAATAAACATTAAAAAAAAAGATCAACTAACCTATTAGGACCAAAGAAACATGACTTAAACTAAGCTCCACCCTGAAGTCTTGACAAAACACCAGACCAAGTTGGGCATAATGGCACACACCTTTAATCCTGGCACCTGGGAAGCAGAGGCAGGCAGATCTCTGAGTCTGAGGTCAGCCTGGTCTACATAATGCATTTCGGGATACCCAGAGCTACACAGAGAGGTTCTGTCTCTAAAGAAACAAATAAATAAATCACTAGCCTGAATCTGAAGTATGGGCAATTGTTGAGGCAGTACAGAGAAATCAGCACGAGGGAATGGGGTATACTAGGAGCACACTTAAAAAATAAATTAATTAATTAAAGAAAAAAGAGGCCGGACTTGAACCCAGGTCAGGTGTTGCTCCCAGGTCAGAGCTGTTCTTTCTCATTCTCACAGAGGGACTCAGAAGAGGAGGAAGGCAGACAGGTTGGATGTGATTGTTGTGGGATGGAGGAGATGGTTCAGCTGGCCTTCTGCATTTAGCGTGTGCTTATACAATCTATCAACTATGACAGCCATAGGGACCTGACCTACAGCCCCAGCCCAAGGCTAGAAAGCTTATTTCTCATAGGTACTACCCTGATTCTTCCACCAAACCATTTGCTACACTTACTAACCCTGTGATGCTGCAATTTGAGTCCAGGACCTCTTACCCTACCACTGTGCTAATTTTATGCAAAACAGCCTTACATCCCCAAAGCCTCAGGAGTATAGCAGGGCATGTTGTTTTACCAGTACTTACCAGCATCCTGATACTGCAGGTAGGCTGGGTCACTGTCTCCCTGAAAGACCCCAATGATGATGACATCATCTCCATCCTTCAGAAATTCCTGGACCTGCTTCAGGGTCAGAATCTCCTTTGAGGGAGGCCCAGATTGCTCAATCATGTAGTCAACAATTCCTAGGAGCAGAGCAGATGTCTGAGGAGGGGTCTTGCAGCTGACCACATCCTCTAGCTCCCAGCTGTATAAAGCAAGTTCCCATTCCACACAGTATGAAGAAGGTAGCCGCCATACCATATTTCTCTCGTGGCCCATTGTAGTCAAAAAGCCTTCCTTTCCGGAAAATTTTCAAAGTGGGGTAGCCAGAGACATCAAACCTCTTGGCCAGGTCGGTCTGTTCAGTAGCATCAACTTTGGCTAAGGGAATTGGGGGAGAGCGCTTGCTGAGCTCCTTGGCTGCCTTCTCATATTCAGGGGCAAGTTTCTTGCAGTGGCCACACCTGCCAAAAGGAAGTCAATTCCATTAGGGAATTGTCCCAGCATGAGATGACAGACCAATCTCATGATCCCAAACAACTCAATCACACCCACCAACTCTTGGAATGCCTCCTAAGTAGGAGTGCATGACAGGTCCCACAGTAAGTGCCTTTTGTTTATTTGTTTATGTCTGAGACAGGGTTTGTTTCTGTAGCCTTGGCTGTCCAGGAACTTGCTCTGTAAACCAGGTTGGGCTCCGAGATCCGCCTGCTTCTGCCTCCTGAGTGCTGGGATTAAAGTCATGTACCACTACCACATGGGTAGCCAGGCTTTTATAACATGAGCTTCCTGTCATGGCATTCACATGCTGGAGGCCCATGTACGAGGAGACAGAAGCACAACAAACCGTGGCACAAGGTAACACAAGGGGAAAGCCAAGAAAGCCAATGTCCTTCCTAAGGAGGGAGCGGATGTTCTTGGATGGGAACTGGAGGCTGCCAATGATGTAAAGAACGGCTTCACTGACACCTACTGCTTTCTTGGCCTTTATCTAACATCAAGCGTAGACAAGGCAACAGGATGTGAACAAAGGTACAGAGAATTAAGAGTGACAAATTCTTAGCCTACAAACCAACCAGAGCAGGAGATAACTATGAGCCACAGGCACTTGCAATTAAGATTATTATAGTTAACAGACTGGCCAAGGGCCAGAGTAGCAGTCGAGCACATGCCTAGCTGACTGGAACCCAGGGGTTTAACCTTTAGTAGCATGCATATCTCCAAACAAGATATAAATAAATAAAACAGACAGTCTACACCGTAAGATCTGATGACTCTTATCTGCCCCAGATGTTCTTTGGTCATCCCAGCTAACATTAACACTGGCTTGTCCAACTCCTTAGGAAACTCAATTAAAGGGTGTATCCTACAACATGTAAGCCATCTGTAAGTAAAGGATAGCTCTGCTCTGAGGTGCTATGAGCTTATGATTCAGGGTCTAATATATATAGCTCCTGAGTGGTCATTACGGTGGCTTGAATGAAATGTACCCCATAGTCTTGGGCAATTGAATGCTTGGTCCCTAGCTGGTGGTGCTGTTTGGGGAAGCTTAGGAGCTGTGACCTTGCTGGAGGAACTGAAGAGGGTTTTCACAGTTAAAAAGACTCCCACCACTTTCAAGTTGGTCTCTGCTACATTCTTATGGTTCAATATGGGGTCCTCAGCGTCCTACACTGCTGCCCTGTCTCCACTCTGCCATCATATGGCCTCTTATCTCTCTGGAACCAAAAGTCCACTTAAACCCCTTCTTCTATATGCAGTCTTTGTCACGGTGTTTCCTCACAGCAAAGGATAAACTAGTCATAAACCAGAACGAGCAAGTGACCCGCTAGTACAATGTCATGGCCCACCACGCCAGGTCCCTTCCATAGCAAGAGGCACTTGCATCTCTCCCGCACTGAAGCAGGGTTACAAAGGTGCCATGGGCTTATCTGCTCCCCCAATACACTAGGTCGTTTCCTTCCTTCTCCCTTTTTGTCACCCCTCTGTGTTGTCACTTCACCTGTACAACCAACAATGAAGAGATATAGGGGGTTTGCTACAGAATCCAGAACCCTTAAGTCTGGGCTCCCACAGGCACTGCCTGTGGCCAGGACACCTCTGCTGTGCATTAGCCACAGTCTCTATCTACCCCTGGATTCTAGAACCACAGCTTCTTTTTCTTGCAGACACTCTGGGGTCTTATCCATGTAGACACTTGTGGAACTCTTAATGCCTTCCACTCACATCCAGAATTCATAATTTAGTCTCTATTCTAGTCTGCATGGCCCATCATGTAGTCGGACTTTCCTCTGGGCCACCAGCTCACAAATAACAACATGGAGACTTAACACTAATTATGAAAGCTTGGCCTTAGCTTAGGCTTCTTTCCAACTAACTATTATAACTTAAACTGTCTCTTTTAATCCATGTTCTGCCACATGGCTTGGTTACTTCTGTTCTGTACCATAGGTCCGATTTCTTCAGAGTCTCTGACGAAATCACACCTAGATTCCTCTTCCCAGTCTCTCTCTGCTCGGAAGTCCCGCCTATTCTCTTCTGCCTAGCTATTGGCCATTTAGCTCTTTATATATCAGAAGGCACCTTAGGCAGACACACAAAATCTTTACAGTGTAAACAAACATTCTGAAACACCATCCTGAAAAATGCCAAGCCTGCTCAAATATCAGAACTCCTGGCTGAGGGAGGAAGAATTCACCAAGATGAATGGGGCTACAGGCCATTTCTTGGGGGGCTCAGGAGCCCCCAGGGTTACACTCATCTCCTAAGTCTTTCCTCAGCCAGGTGTGGTAACATATGCCTGAGTTCCAGAACTCAGGGGTTCGAGGCAGGAGGATTGCTCCAAGTTGGGAGACCAGCCGGGGCTACTTAGCAAACCAAAAAGCAGGCTTGAAAACTGGCTCGGTTGGTAAAAGCACATGTCACATGAGGCTGACAACGTGAGTTCAGTTTCCAGAACAAAGGTGGAGGGAGAACACTCATCCCACAAAGCTGTCTTCTTACTGCCACATCCATGCTGTGACGCATGCACCTGCGTGTGCACACACACATCCATGTGCCTGTAAGCTAACGAAGTTTAAAATGAGCACTTCCTTCCTTCCCAACCCACTCCCATCACTTCCCCTATAACCATCACATTTACAGACTGCTGGCTGTGGTCTGCAACCTTTCCCCAATGCTTAGCAGGGCGATGAACACTCACTATCTTAACATCACAAACCTGACTGCCAACGTACCATGGGGCATAGAACTCCACCAGAATGATGTCTGCATTATTCACAACATCGTCAAAGTTATCTTTAGTCAAGGAAAGCGTGACTTCGGGTGGAGGTGTCCAGTCGGGCTGGGAAACTTCTCTGACTTTGGCAACAATTTCTAAAAAATTAAACAGCAGAAACAAATGAGACTGAATGTGTTGCCACCCAAGCTAGCCGGCACTTTACCTCACCCCACACGCTGGGAGAGGGTGAGAAAGTGCCAGAATTCACAAAGATAGCAGATGTGTGATTTGCTAAATTGATCTTTAATCAGAGCCTTCTCAGAATTTGGGAAGACAGTCAAGTCAGAAGGTCTTGTTTCCAATATACCATTTCCGCTGTCATTGGTGACTGTAGCCTTCTCTTGGTGGTATGCAATCTACTTCAGTGAGTGATTTCCTATTTCCAGACTGAACCAACTACAGGAAAACTCCAGCTGGGTTCTGTCAAGAAGAATGTGGTGGTCTGAAGGAGAATAGCCCCAGTAGGATCCTCTGCTTCAATGCTTGGTCTCTAATTAGTGGAACTGTTTGAGAAAGATTCGGAGGTGTGGCCTTATTGGAGGAGCTGTCACTGGGGGTGGGCTCTGCGGTTCCAAAGGCCCATCCAGGTTCTGTCTCACTCTCTGCCTATGGATCAGGGTATAGCTCTCGGCAATTGCTCCAGTGCCTGCCTGCATGCATGCAACCATGCTCCCAAATGGACTAAGCCTCTGAAACCACAAGTGAGTCTCCAGTTAAATGCTTTCTTTCCTAAGAGTTGGCTTGGTCACAGTTTCTCTTCACAGCAATACAACAGTGACTAAGACTAATCAATCTTGCAACATTCCTGCAACACATATAAACTATGTATGTGTTCAACCATGTATATAGCACAAGCATCACAGGCATCATGAAACATGGGCAAAAAGAAAATCTAGAAAAATTCAAAAGAAAAGCAGAAGCTCCTACCGCTCAGGCGGCAGCAGAATCACCTGGACAGTAATTACAGATGCATGCCTAGGGGTTGGTGAGATGGCTTAGCTGGCTGAGGCACTTGCCACCAAGCCTGAAGACTTGAGATCAATCCTCAGGACCCAAATGGCAGGAGAGAATCAACCTCTACAAGCTGTCCTCAGTATCCATATGTATACTGAGGCATGCCCATAGTCATCACACAGGCAGATAAATAAATGCAATAAAAATTTTAGTTAAAACATAGGAAAGATAAATACCTATTTGTAAGTTCATTTCTCAAAATTAAAGTCAATAGCCGAAGTGGAAATCCTTAAAGAGGCCAGATAGATAAGTGGTACACACCTTTAATCCCAGCACTCAGGAAGCAGAGGCAGGTGGATCTCTATGAGTTTAAGGCCAACCTGATCTACAGAGCTTCAGGACAGGCAGAACTACATAGTGAGATCCTGTCTCAAAAAAAACCCAAAATAAATAAATAAAAAGGTCAAAGCTGAGGAGGTAGACCAAGTGGTAAAATGTTTATCATGTAAGTTACTCTGGGTTTGATTCCCAGCACAAGAAAAAAAATTCAAATATAAATATAAATAAATAAATGATTCTTAGGACCAAGAGCTGTAAACTGCCCTCTTTACTAGAGATAGCACCAAGCGCCAAAGGGCGGTCTTCAAGCTGAAGGTGACCATAGGTTAATACATAAACCGCCTGTTCCTGCCCACACCCAGAGCCTTGAGCCAGTTTACCAGGGAACACTCAAATATTAAAATTTACTCATGGCCACTGGGATGAGGAGTCCAGTCCAACACATGCAGCTCTAAAGGCTCCAAAACGTGCCAGAAAGTTCTGGCTTAGAGCTGGGTGCAGCAGCTCTCCACACACAGGTGCCTCTTTATCTCTTTTTCCTTTTTTTCACTTACGGGTGTATGGTCAATTGAGTACGGGTGCATATGCACACCAAAAACTTAAGCTGAAGCTGCCTCCTTCCTCAATTGCTTTCCACTTCAAGTATTAAGGCAGACAGGGTTTCTTACTGAACCCAAGCTCAATAATTCTGGGTAGTCTAGCTAGGCGGCGGGGGTGGGGTAGGGGTGGGGGGTAGGGGGTGTTCTTACCTCCCAAATACTAGGATTTCAGGTGGCTGTCACTTATCTGCTTTTATTTGAGTTCTGGGGATTCAAACTCCAGTCCTGCAAGTACTTTATCCACTGAGCCATCTCCCCAGCCTCCCTACTGTTGAACAAACACAGTCTTCAACTTGTTTGGGGGCTAAATTCCTATGTACTAGTATGACTAAGATGTATTTGATAAGTAAAAACAGAGCTATAGAATGGTGTATAAGATACTCTAACAGTTGTGTAAAAATGAGAAAAAATTATTCTTATAAACACACAAACACACTTGCTTTTTGGGGGGAGGGGGATAATATTGCAGACTACAGAAGAAATTTACTAAACCAAACCTTTTCTTTTTATTATTATTATTATTTATTTATTATATATACACTTTCCAGGATACAGTGGCAGATCTCATTACAGATGGTTGTGAGCCACCATGTGGTTGCTGGGAATTGAACTCAGGACCTCTGGAAGAGCAGCCAGTGCTCTTAACCACTGAGCCATCTCTCCAGCCCCCAAACCTTTTCTTTGAAGGAAGTTCAATCACCCAGGATCAGGGTGTAAAGACTTTACTTTAATCAAACACTTCACACCATAAGGCTAATAAACATTACCTAATCATAAGACAAGCACACCACCATCAGTAGAAGAGCCATGTTTCTGTAGCAGAAATGAAGCTAAGCATGGCGGCTTATACTTGCAATGCAAGTGTTCCAAAGACTCAGGCAGAAGGATTGCCACAAGTTGAAGACTGCCAGCTTGAATTAAAGAGATCTTGTCTCAAAACAAAACAAACATGGAAGGGGTTATGTGTTTACTTCGTGGCTATAAAGATCTAGACCCTAATTAATATTCTCTCTAGTACCCTATGTTGGGAATGAGAAACTCAGCAGCATCCGACGTACGTATTTAATGGATGAATGGGGACATGCATGTCCTTGGCTAACGGCAATTATGCATGTGTGTGTGTGAATGCACTGTGTCTTCTTTAAGTGTGTGTATGGGTGTGTGGAGTCCAGGTCACTTTGACTGGTACTCTTTAGGTACCATTCCCCAGCAGCTCATGTTCTGGTGCTCACCTTCCTGGGTCCTGGAGCCCTCATAGTCAACAGCCTGTCCCTTCTTCAGGATCTTGATGGTGGGATAACCACTCACATCAAATCTACTTGCCAACATGGATGCTGAGGTTGCATCAATCTTAGCAACAGCAATGGGAGGATCGTTATCCTTCAGGGTGCTGGCGATTTTCTCATACTCTGGAGCAAACTGTTTGCAATGTCCACACCTAAGAAATTTAAGGAAGAAGAAAAAGAATTACCCGTATCCACAGAGATGGAAATCCAACAAGACATTTTTTTAAAAGGCAGCTTTATAAAAAAGACTTGTAGTTGAAACATACCGTACACACAACAAATAAGGAAGGCCACAGGAGCTGAATTCTAGCTTTAGCCTTGGGCAAATACTTCCAACCCTAAACCTACATGATTGCTCCCCTTTACACGTGACCCTCAAGTCCAAAAGAGCCATATTCACAGAACGGATCAAAATTAAATGAGAACTGTAGATGTAGCTCAAGTGGTAGGGCGCTTGCCTTGTGTACAAGGCCCCACATTGGCTCTCCAGCACATCAAAAAAAACTTTAGGCTCTGTGATGATTTTGACTTTTTTATCATTATTCCCCAACAAGAGCAGTATAACTATTTGAATAACAAGTTGAGCTAAATAACAATCCAGAAATGATTTAAAGAATATGAGAAGGTGTATACAAGTTATATGTGATACCATGGCATTTTATGAAATGGATTTAAGCACTTCTGTAATCTGTTGCTTGCAGGGACAGGGGAAGCTGGATCAATATGCATATCTGCCTCACAGTTTGGCCCAGAGACTTTCTTCATAGGGTCTCTGAGGTTAAGTTCCTCACATAGAAAGTCTTTCACACTCAGAATACACAGTGGAATTTTCCAGATGCTTCCTAACTTACAAGAACGTCAGCAGTGTGCTAATATGCAAAAGATTACTGGGCAGGAGTGATGGTTCAGTGGTAGAGCACTAGTTGCTTTTCCAGAGGTCCTGAGTTCAATTCCCAGACCCACAAGTGTCTGTCACTGTAGCCCTGTGAGATCTGTTGCCCTCGTCTGGTATGCAGAGGTACATGCAGATACATAAAATAAATCTTAAATCTTTTTTTTAATGAACTACTAGGTTGGAAGAACAGCTCAGTGGTAAAGCACTTGCCCAACACGTTCAAGGCCTTGAGTTAAATTCCCAGAACCACCAAAAGAAAGTTGCTAAAAATGAACTAATAAGCATCTTTTTTTTGCAGGGTGGCCAAGATGGCTCAGTGAGTAAAAGAACTTGTTGTGCAACCCTAATGATCTGAGTCAAATTCTCAGATCCCCAAACAGGTGAAAACTGACCCCCAAAAGTTGGACTAACTGCTACATACACACTTTATGGCACATGCACACTACACTCTCATGCATTTTGTAATAATAAATATGATAAAATATTTTAAGTTTTTGTTTTAATTCAAGGTTTACTTATTTTTATTTGCATTGATGTTTAGCCTGCATCTATGCCTGTGTGAGGGTGCCAGATCCCCTGGAACTGGAGTTACAGACAGCTGTGAGCTCCAAGTGGATGCTGGGAATTGAACTCAGGTTCCAGTGCTCTTAATTGGTGAACCCCCTTGCTTTAATTTTTAATACATAAAATGATAAACATGACCCACACAAAAAGCTCTTTGGAGTCCTCAATCAAGACTATTAAGAGCTCTTGCAATAAAAAAAAAAAAAGCACAAAAGTAACTTATCCATAAAACAAAAATACAACTTCAGAACTGCTAAAAGGAACAGGCTTTTACCTCGCTTACTAGAAAAGTGATGTGAGAACATCTTACACCTCAGAAGGGAAACAGAGCACAGGAGGAAAAGAACAGAACGGGCTCTGAGATGCAAAGCAGCACAGCAGAGAGAGGGGGAGGGAATATGAGTTTCCACACTCTAAAACATGAGGGTAAAACAGGAAAAGAATCTGTATTTGTTTTCCCAAAGTTCTGTACAAATGAACAAAAATAAAAACAATAAATAACCCCATGGTCAACAGCTTGCATCCGGGGCTGCCTTTGCCAGCCTGTTTAGAAACTGAGACTACCATTCTACGGTGTGGGCTCGCTAGCAGCTACCCCATGCCAACTGGAGTACTGAGCCTCTAGTTCCCAACACTCTGATCAAGAGCTGGAGTTGTGGAGCTGGTGGGATGGCACAGCAGGTAGTCATCTGCAAGCAAGACTGATGATCGGAGTTCTATCCCCAGACCTACACTAGTAAGGGAAATGACTCCTGCAAGCTGTCCTTCCATCTACAAGCATGCCTGGCACACATCCAAAATAAAATAATCAAAAATATAATAAAACTGTCTCAAAAACAAACAGAAACATAATAATAAAGTATTAGAAAAAGGAAAGAGGTGGGGCTCTTGCAGTCAGACCCTTCATTTCAGCCAGGCCCTGGATGTGGGAGGCCGTGCAGCTGTAAGAGCTAAAGTGCTGGTGCTTACCATGGTGCATAGAACTCCAGTAGCACTGTATCTTTGTCAGCCACAAAGTTATCAAAATTTGCATCATTTAAGACCAAAACACCATTTTCTTCCTTAACTTCCAAGTCATCTTCCTCCTCTTCATCTTCCTCCTCCTCTTCATCCTCAATGGCATTTTCTGTATCTGAAGCATCTGACCAGAGAAGACCCATGCTAGTTAGGAAACTCATGACTCCTTTGCAGCTTTGCCAGAAGTGTGAACTCTCCAAACAAGTCATGGGGGCTGCATATCCTTACCCAAGAAAATCTGTTCCACACCTGCTTACTTATGGCTGCTACAGGTTCCATGCAGGGTGCCCCAGGACATAGATGTAGGATCGGCATGCCATGGGCTCAAAGTCTACTGAACCGCTGATTTCCAGGACCGCAATAAACTTTCCCAGTGCCATTCATTTACCTGCCTGTTCCCGTCAACATGCAGACACCAAGGATTCACTCTATGGTGTGTACCTAAGTTCTACTTCTGAAAAAGCTGTGTCATTTTACCTTGTATTCTTTAAAAACAGCCTGCAAGTCTGATCCTTCAAGAGAAGGCCAAAGAGAAAGACAGACATATCATGTTTTTCTTAGAAAACCAGCTCTGAGTAATAGAGAGGAGGAGACACTGAGACATTGACAACTTTACAGACTTATGGAAGCAATGTCCATTAAACAGACACCAAAAAGGACCTGTTCCTGTAGACCAGGCTGACCTCAAACTCCAAGATCCACCTGCCTCTGCCTCCCAAGTGCTGGGATGAAAGGTGTGCGCCACCACCACCACCAGGCTGTGCTGTTAACTTTTAAGTTGTTGTTCTTTCCAAACTGCAGATACAAGAAAGCATGGAACACCGGTTCATATTAACTAGTTTCCACACTGGCTGTAATGGCAGTAAACAGATCTACGTGCAGCAAGTACGATTCCTTTCACCCTGAAGTGGAATGCATCAAAGGCCAATTATTTTTTCAGAAGTTCAAAAACACTGCTAGTTACTGTTTGGGACCGTGAGTGCACTCAAGGCCTGAGACTTCTGGAATGTACTAACTCGTCCAATGTTGGCTCTATAATGGTGGGTACAAGAAGACCTTGCGTCACACCCACATACCAGAACACAGCTCTTCCACAACTCTGAAGCTCTGGGGTTATGGGGTCAGCTTTGATCACTATCAATGAAATTTACCAACCTATAAAATAATTACAAACTCTCTCCCTCCATTTCATCTCTATTAGTCACATTTTAATCACCCTGTCTGCAACTCCACACTGCCTTTCCTGCCTTATACGTCCTTTTCTGCAGTTTAGGCCTGCATTCTTCCTTGGTCAGAGGTAAGAGAAGTAGCTCTAAAATGCCTATTTTCAGAGTGGAAACCAAGCTGGCTTATGCTTCTCCTGCCCATTGTGTCCTCCTTCTGGGCATCATCAAACCAGGTACTAAAGACAGGGAAGAATCAGGGGGGCAGGCTCTCAGGTATGCAGGAAGAGCAGAGCAGAGAGGATATGGGTCCCCGACTTAGTCTGACATTTGACAGCACAAAAGTAACTGTTTACTGCATGGCTGCACGGTACATGTTTTTTGGACAACTCCCTAAACAAGTTTTGTTTCCCTACTTACATCTTTCCAGAATGCTAAGGGCTGGGGAGAGGTGGAGCACATACATGCCAAACAAATACAACAATCCTCTGCTCTATGATAGTCAGAAAATACTGCCTGGTCTACCGAAATATTTGTCTGAAAGACTCAGGATTAAGCCATAAACCACACCTCACTGATATTAATGAAAGCCACGCAGTAACTAAGCCCTGCTGCTCCAGAAGGGCTGGCGAGCTGAGCTCATTCCCTTAATCCACCTCCAACTGTGAATTTGTATACCATATGTACTGGTGTTCCTGAATCACAGCAACCAATCCTTTGGGACCCTCGATATTTACCACTAAGTCCACCAAGCTCAATGTTGCTGATACTTCGAGAGCTCTGCCTACTAGAACCTAACAGGGAAAGCACTTATTGGCCAATGCTAGGACTTCACATATGCTACAAATGGCCCACTAGTCACGGCGGCAAACTGAATACTTCCCACTCCCTAAATGATCTGCTGGAATCAAGGATGCATTGCAGCTTCTCTGTCTTAGTAGGATGCCTGGTGGGCACCTCATCTGTGCATTCAGGAGGCTGGAGAAGTGAAGTAGGGCTTGTGGTTAAGCATATTCATTCTGGCTGCAGGCTGCTTGTTCTAGTCTGGGACTAGAAAGAAAGCCTTAGGGAATTTAGTCCACTGTTCAAACTAGGAGAGGAAGGGGATCGTGACAGTCCACCGCCAGTTACGGGAAGACTTATGTGCACAGTGAAAATACCCAGTCATGGTAGAGGTGTCTGTGGCGGCAGCGGTGCACACCTCTAACCCCAGTACTTAGCAGGCAGAGGTAGGCTGATCTCCGAGTGTGAGGCCAGTCTGGCCTACTGAGAGAGTTCCAGGAGTTACATAGAAAAACCCTGTCTCAAAGAGCCAAAATAAATAAATAAATGTGTTAAAAAGAAAAAAATACTTAAACACAGTTGCATGCTTGTTACCTCAGATTAATTTTCTAAAAGTAGGACCTAGCACTTATTTTTATTTTTAAAGATTTAATTTTAAAATTATGCATATGTATGTGCATATGAGTACAGGTAACCAGAGGCTCTGTCCTGTAGCGGGAGTTACTAGTGTTTGTGAGCTACTTAATGTTGGCTGATGGGAATCAAACCCGGTCCTTTGGAGAAGCAGAACACACTCTTTATCGCTGAACCGTTGCTCCAGCCTTCAGAGTGGAGTAAAAAAAGAAGAAGAAAAGAGAAGAAGAAAAAGTAGTACGAAGCCTTCTTTTTCTGAGACAGACTTTCTATGTGGCCCAAGCTGCCTTAACCCCAAGGGACTTTTGCCTATGCTCAGCACAAAGTGGGTCCTCATCTCCTGATTAAACATGCCAGAGGGCTGGTGGTTAGAAGCACCGGGTACTCTTCTGGAACGCCTAGGATTCAATTCCCAGCAACTCCAGTTCCAGGGATCCAGCTCCCTCTTCTGGTCTCTGCAGGCACTGTATACACATGGTGCACAGAGACACTGATAGGCAAACACCCAAACACATAAAATTTAAAAAATGAATAGCCAGGTAGTGGTGGTGCACACCTTTAATCCAAACACTCAGGAGGAAAAGGCAGGTGGATCTCTGTGAGTCTGAGGCCAGCCTGCTCTAAAAGTGAGGTCTAGAACATCCAGAGCTGTGACACAGAGAAACTCAGTCTGGGATGGGGGTGGGGCAGCAAGCAAGCAAATAAATAAATAAATAAATAAATGATCTTGAGAGGTGGACAAACAGTTTAGTGTTCAAAAGCACCCCATGTTTCCAACCCCACTCCAATTCAGAAGACTGAAGGGCTGATTACTCTGCAATTTCTCTGCAATTTGAGAAGAGAACTAGCGTGATAGCGATCAAACTGGGGGCTTGCACATTTGAAGTTGGTGCTATACCACTCAATCACATCTTCAGCCGATAGCTTTTTAAACCCTGTCTACCAGAAAGCAACATATTCCTACAAGCTAACCACCCCACATCTTACTGTATAGATTACTTTTTTTCCCTTAGAGAATCTCATGTATCTCAGGCTCTCTTTGAACTCCATCTGCAACAGAAGATGGCCTTGAACTGTTCTGTCCCCGACTCTGGTATGCTGAGATTACAAGCAAATGCCACCACGCTTAGTTTAAGTGGTACTATTCATGTAGGACACTCTACTCAAGCACTCTACGAACTCAGCCACACCCCCAGATTGAATTTCCCTTTTAAAGTCTGACATTCTATCCTACATGATATATCCAAAACTTCCCAGTGCCTTCTGAAAGGATGCAGTCTTTTTAGGCATGAAGCAAACCCCACATCCCCTTTCACATTACCTGGCCACTCCTCAAAGGTAGGAAATCAGAACTGTAGCTCCTGCCTACTACAGCGGAACAAACTGCTGATAACACTGCATCCCTGACCAGGCCAGACCCTGGAGTTACTTACTGTAAGGGTGCCCCCACTTCTTTAGTGGACCACACAACCCCACCTTGCCAAGGGGAAGCTACTATCAGCTGGACAAACAATCTTTAGGCCAACATCAAACGGTAAACAGTAAATAAGGACAAGAAAGGTGACTGGTAATCAATCATTACAGAGGATACTGAGTATGCACCAAGCTCCAGTGAGTGAGACTGAACGCTCTCTCTCCCTTTGCAGTGCTGGGGATGGAATCCAAGGCCTTGTACACGTTAGGTAAGTGACGTATTGCTGAACCACATTGCCAGCCCTACCAAACCTAACGATCTAGCCCAGGAGGACTGTCCTTGGTGCAGACACCCCAGGGATTCCTAGGTTCACCCAGAGCAAACTGTTTCCCAAAGACTGCACTGGTGACCCAAAAGATAGGACACTGGCTAGTCTAAACAGCCTTTCAAATCCACCCACCCAGACCTCTCAAGATTTAACAATATATGGCATTTTAATCCCAGCACTTGGAGCAGAGGCAGACAGATCTCCTGAGCTCAAGGCCAGCTCCAAACTGTGAGACCCTGTTGCAAACAAACAAAAATCACCCTAAAACAGACCACTGTCTCAAAAAACAAGTGCTTTTTTCAGTTATGTTCTAAAGTTATCCACCAAATCACACTGATCCTCAAACTTTCATGTGCGCTCCCCACCCAAGTCTTTTCTACCATGAAAAGTGAAAAATCTGTTTAAAATGCAAAGTCTGCCCTCTTCCTGTTAGGCCATATTTTGGGTCTCTATAAAAAAGGAGCACTAGGCTGATTTGGATAAACTACCAAGATATACTTGTAGGCAGGTCAGATATTCGGCTTCCCCCAAAGCAGTCTTTCCATTTCTACTCTTTGTTGGCTGAGCAAAAACTCATGAATCAATGATCAACACGGATCTTACCCAACCTAAGAGTATAAAGTTCACATTTCACCCCACACACACTAATCTCAGAAAATGGGGTTTGTTTATACTAGAATAAACCCAACAGGTAACAAGCTAGTGGTTAGAAGGGTAAGGAAGGGTGTCGATCAAATCTGTTCTCTGGGAACAGCGATTTTAACTAGTACTTCCTAATTTCAAAGTTCTCGGGTTTTCGGCTAGATGATTTCGAAGAAAAGGTGGGGGCATAACGTCTATGAGTTACATACACTGTTCCTACTAGAGTACATGTATCATCTATCAGACTCGACTCTCAAAACCCAGAACAACTACCGGCAAATAGGCGTTGAATAAAATGAAGACGGAATGGTAGCTCCCGTTTCCATGAAAGACGAAAACAAAGCCTGCGCTATTTCCAAATCCCACTTTTTGAAGTAGATGCCCGGTATCCGTGACGACTGCTTCTTACAGGTCCTACTAGCGGCTTCCCCGCCTCCGACCCGTTTTTAAAACCGGTTTTGGAAACAACGTCTGACCTTCCCTCCACGGAAGTTACTCTCTAGGAAATTTTACTCACCAGGGCAGAGGGGCAAATCTCAGCAGTGAGGGTGAAGAGGCCAGTTGCAAATCAGGCACTCTGAACATCCCTCCACGTCAGAGTCTCGAGTAGGAACTCATGAGGCCCCAGCTCCTTGACTGAGTACCGCACTGAAACTCCAGCAAGTTCGCTGCGCCGGAGCCACTAATTTCTCAGAGGTGTGTGTGAGTGAACACCCTGTCAGGCCCCTACAAGGTTTGCAACCCACGCTACGTGCTCCCAGACAGCTCCGGCCCGCCCACCCGCTCACCTTCGTGTGCATCTTCAGCGCTCGCCGCAGCCAGCAGCTGTGTTAACGCCAAGAGCAGGACCAGCAGCCAGGCTTTCTGGAGCTTCATGGTGGGGTGCGGAGCGAGGCCTGCAGGCACCGGCCACCGCCGAGCTCTCACCGACCTCCCGAGCGACGCGGGAGCGCAGCAAAACCTCCAGGAAGTTCTGTCCGGCGATTGGCTAGGGGCGAGGAAGCCACGGGCGGGCCAATCCCCGCGCGAATCGGGACGAGAGCCGTGGCGCCCCGCCCACGCCGACAGCTCCCAGTTGCCTAAGCCTGTGCGTCGGCGCGCCAGCTGCCCGGCGTTTAAAACTCCGAGCCCTAGCGTGAGGTGCCCCCTTCTGATTGGCTACGCCGCGACCACCAATCACCGGCTGCCACTCGGTTTGCCTGGAGCGCACAGGCCTTGAAAGAGTGCGGGGGAGAACAAAGGCGGCTAGCCCTGCCCATGGGGGCGGGGCCTGGGCACTCCTAGGGGAGGGATTGGCTGAAGGCCCGCACCCTTTAGCCAAGCTAGGCAGGAAGAACACGTGTAACACAGAGGAGTGGTGGTGCTAGGACTTTCTAGGGTCCCGCCCGCCCTTGTCCGAGAGACTGGAAACTCAAGTGGACACAGCTACTCTTTTGAAAAAAAAAAGAGAGAGCGAGATCGGGGATCTTGCCTCTGCTCCCATGTTCTTTGGCTTCTTGGCTTTCCTGTTTGGGCATATAAAAGCTTGAGTTTCTTTTCTGGATGTTAGGTTTGGAGGGAAGGAGTACAGAGCTGGATGTGGTGACCCACGCCTGTGGAGGCAGAGACTCATGATTTCTAGTGAGATCTTTTCTCAAAAAAAAAAAAAAAAAGAAAGAAAGAAAGAAAAAAAGAAAAGAAAGCAAAACTAGGACTCCATGACTTAGTCTAGGATTTTTATTTTATTTTATTTTTTAAGAATTAGATAACCAACCTAGTGGGTTAGATCTAGCGATAACAGTGACTGTTTTGGACAGGAAACTAGGTTTGCATACCAGTAAAGAAGCCTGTGCTGGTATTAGGGTTAACACCTGTGGATTAATAGATTCGAAGAGATATAGACGACCACTGAGGCTAAATAAATAAAACACCGAGTCTAGCAGTATTTTCTTACATATACAAGAGGAGACAATTATATATATATATATATATATATATATATATATATGTATATGTATATATTTGACTACTCCCCTGGGCCGTCATTTTAACACTATTAGTCTAGGTTCCTAGGACAATTTGAATGTGTGTTTTCCTTTGCTCCTGAAGAGTTCTCTCTAGAGAAGTGGCCCTTTGGGAAAAAGTCCTTACCATTTAGATTGTCTATCTACAGATGATTCTGTGACAATTCTGGCATACATGTCCACAATCAGAAGTTCAGATTTTATGTTTTGAAAATTGAGACCAGACAGGCACAGAGCCTACGTGCTCTGGCTCATAAGGTTCATGATCAGTCCTATTACAAAACGAGATGACAACAGTTTCTTGTATTTCTGAAGAACTCAACCATGGCTTCAGTTTTGTTTTGTTTGTTTGTTTAAATTCTGATGTAATTCTTTTCAGTAGAAAGAGAAATAAATGAAGCTGGGGCGGTGGTGGCACACGCCTTTAATCCCATAATCCCAGCACTCAGTAGGCAGAGGCAAGCGGATCTCTGTGAGTTCAACGCCAGCCTGGTCTACAAGAGCTAGTTCAAGGAAAGGCTCTAAAACTACAATGAAACCCAGTCTTGAAAATAAAAAAAAAAGGAAGAGAAATAAATGAAGTCTGAAGAAATTGATTTAGCCCAGAAATTCAAGACCAAACTGGGCAAAATTAAGTAATGCCTTGTCTCAAAACAAAACAAAAAACAGATATACATACAACCCAACACAAAAAAATCTAATCTTCATTTTTTTAAGATTTCATTTTTTATGTTTAGATTTATTTTATGTGTAAGTGTGTTTTGCCTGCATGAACCCACATGCATTCCTGGTGTCCTTAAATGTCAGAAAGGTCATCGGATCTCCTGAAGCTAAAGTGTGGGTGCTATGTATTCTTCTTAAAAAATAATAAAGGCAGGGGTGTTCTTCTTGAACACGGGGCACAGGACAGACACACACGGCAGAACAAACACAGACATTACATGGCGGCTCCCACGTGGGTCCACTTTAATGGGGGAGGGAAACACAAAAGGACAAAGGATGTGGGACACACGAGGAAAGGCAGGACGAGAGAGGGGGCCTCGTGTGGCCCTGCCTTTTAAACGGGGAGCACAGGGGTATCTGGGAATATCCCATACCTGCGTGAAGGTGCGCGCACAGGTAATCATAGTCCAAGAGGAGTCTGGGAGTTGTAGTTTTTCAAAAGAACAACATACCACCCTTTTTATTTTGTTAAAAAAATTGGGGGG
>NW_004949251.1:331993-332282 GCF_000317375.1 Microtus ochrogaster | reverse complement strand
CTGATGAGACCGACAGTGAATAATTCCTATAGCTTTAGGGAGATGGGAAGCTTTAAGTAAATCCATAATATGCTCTGAGTTGGTAATCGATCCTCCCTTTGCCATGAGAAGCCCACGCTCCTTCCAGATAGCCGCGTGAGACAACAGGATATGAAAAGCATATTTAGAATCTGTGTAGACATTTAAAGACTGCCCCGCGGCTAGCTGAAAGGAACGGGTGAGAGCTATCAGCTCAGCCTGCTGGTTAGTGGTATGAGCAGGGAGCGCCTTTGCCTCGACTATCTCTGTG
>NW_004949251.1:329187-331213 GCF_000317375.1 Microtus ochrogaster | reverse complement strand
CGGGGATAAACTCACGAATCAGTTGGCTGTGGGCAGGTAGCTGTGGGCAGGTCCCCGGTTGTAGACTTCGTTCCCGGGAAAGAGGTCTCTGGCACTCCGGGAGGCGCGCCCCAGGCCCGAAGGCCGGGCCTCAGGTGGAAGGCCCGGGACAAGAAGTCCCGATCATGGCACCAGTTTGTTCCAAGAGGAGTCTGGGAGTTGTAGTTTTTCAAAAGAACAACACTATGCACTGAATTTGAGTCATCTCTCTAGCCCCTTATTTTTATTTCATGTGTATGTATATATTGCATGTATGTCTATGTACTACTTACATGCCTGGTGCCAAAGGAGGCCTGAAGAAGGTATTGGAACTCCCATAACTGTAGTTACAAATGGTTATAAGCCATCATAAGGGTGCTGCAAATCAAACTGAGGTCTTCTGGAAGAACAGCTGAGCCATTGCTCCAGCCCCTCACTTTTATTTTTAAATGATATGTTATGTAGGTATTGGATGTGTTCATGAGCACAGGTGCCTGCACAGGTCAGAAGAGGGCATTGGATCATCCCCCTGCGGCTGGAGTTAGGTACTGTGAACCATCTAACATGGGTGTTAGAAACTGAACTTCAGGTCCTTTGCAAGAGCAGTAAGTGGTCTAACCATAAGGGCCATCTCTCCCACCCCAGGTTTTGTTTGTTTTCTGTTTTCATTTTGGTTTTTAACAAGATCTCACAACATAGCCCTGGCTGGCTTTGAATTTGCTATTTAGACCAGGAAGACCTACAACTCAGAGAAATTAGCTAGCCTCTGCCTTCCCAGGGTTGGGATTAAAGGGTGGGCCACCAGGCCTGTCCCCACTTTTTTTTTAAACTCCTACACTTGTAACATAGTATCACTTCATGGAAGCTAGCTTTTTCTTGACAGTTCCACTTAGAATTGTAACAGGCTAAAATACGCTCTGGGACCTACCCTCAGAACTAGCTGCTTAGAAACCGTCTAAGGCTACCTACTATATACCTTTTCATCATATATTTCTTCAGAATATAATATTTCAGTAGATGCTATTTTAACTGTGTTTCCCTATAGCTGAGTACTGACTGTCTTTGATGTCATAGGGCAAGGTTCACAATTAGGTATGTCCAGCTACTTATCACACAGGGTTGACAAATCTGATTTTTTTTCCCTGCTGAGGGTTGCTTTTGATAAGCTATTTCTAAATTTGTAGAAATGAAGAATTGGCTCAGTCATTTCCTTTTTATGCCTAGGGTACAGGCCACTGATTTTTAAAATCTCATCAGTTGATTTAAACCTTAAGTTTTGTTTGTAATAGTGCTGGGGACCAGTCCAAGTCCTCATGTGTGTGTACTATCATTGAGCCAAAATCCCAACCTGTAAGAAGATTAAACTACTTAAATTTCACTGTTATTACATGCTAGAGTAGTCTAAGGTTTTGGCATTGCTCCAATTCTGCTGTGGAGTCAGATCACATGACACTAGATATAGACTCTACACTTAATTTGCTCATTTAATATTTACTAAAAACCTGTGTGACAAGTGGTTTTCAGTGTACAATATTGTATATATTTTGTAATATTTTATGCTATTTGAGGATGCATTTTAAAGGTCAGACTCCTGGATTGGGGAGATGGTTCAGCAGATAAAAGTGCTCAAGTCTGTGACCTCAGTTTGGATCCCCAAACTCAAGCAAAAACTGCACGCAGCGCTGGAGAGATGACTCAGTGGTGTGGTTAAGAGTATGTACCAGGGCGCAGAGGCAGAGAGGTGCGGCATCCAGACGCGGCAGAGAGGCGCAGCAATCAGTAATAGGCTTTAGGGGACCTGCACAGAGGCAGACGAAAGCGGTGGGGACGGGCACGCAATAACGAGACCAGATCGCCCACTACAATTAAATCAAAGAGGTAGGCCTTTTGTTGGCGAGGTCACTGGCAAACTGGGAGCCTGGTCCTGTCCTGAAGACCCTTCGGAGGGGTGAGAGGGTTCTTGGCCTGAGGCAGGAACCAGGAAACAGAGTGAGGGCATTATGTAAGC
>NW_004949251.1:321967-322692 GCF_000317375.1 Microtus ochrogaster | reverse complement strand
TCTGTAGACCAGGCTGGTCTCGAACTCACAGAGATCCGCCTGCGTCTGCCTCCCGAGTGCTGGGATTAAAGGCGTGCGCCACCATCGCCCGGCTTAATTCCAGCATTTCCATTGTGAGCTACAAGGCAGAGACAAGTCAATCTCCCTTAAAGCTCAAGGGCCTACTCACTTGGAGTACATAGACACACAAAAGACACAGAGACAAACAAAGAGAGGTCCTTCCTAAACAAGGTAGAAACACCCAAGGTTGTCCTCTCAACTCTTCACAAGCACCATGGCACACGCACTGGCCTCAGATGCAAATATATACAGAAGAATAAGTAAATATTAAGCCAA
This sequence comes from Microtus ochrogaster, assembly GCF_000317375.1. Classification (NCBI taxonomy): domain Eukaryota; kingdom Metazoa; phylum Chordata; class Mammalia; order Rodentia; family Cricetidae; genus Microtus; species Microtus ochrogaster. The sequence goes on along the minus strand of NW_004949251.1, from coordinate 322,356 downwards.
TAAAGGTGCCTGGAAAAATGGCTCACCGGTTAAGAACACTTGCTGTTCTTGTAGAGGACCAGGGTTTGAATCCACAGGACAGTTCACAACAGTCTGTAACTCCAGATCCAGAGCATCCTACACAGCCCCTTCTGGCCTCTGTGGCACCATGCACACACTTGGTACCCAGACGTACATGCAAGTAAAATGCCCATACACATAAAATAATTTTAAAAAACAATAACAAAAACCTGTCTCTGTTGTGGAAAGTTATTTTAAGGTGTGCTATATTTTTTTTATGCTATGGGACATTTGTTTAAGGATGTAAAGATGTGCTGCTTTTGTTTAGGCTGAATTTGTTTAACTCTGAAGCTGTGATTCTTTTTTTTTTTTTTTTTTTTTTTATTTTT
>NW_004949251.1:321141-321696 GCF_000317375.1 Microtus ochrogaster | reverse complement strand
CCTGCCTCTGCCTCCCGAGTGCTGGGATTAAAGGCGTGCGCCACCACCGCCCGGCTGAAGCTGTGATTCTTTGCCTGTCTAAAACACCTGATGGTCTAATAAAGAGCTGAGCGGCCAATAGCGAGGCAGAAAAAAGGACAGGCGGGGCTGGCAGACAGTGGAGATAAATAGGGGAGAACTCTAGGGGGGAGGAGGAGCAAGTTAGAACAAGGAAAGGAGGATACCAGAGGCCCAGCTAGCTACACAGCAAGACAGGGCATAAGAAGGAAGATTACAGAAGTAAGAAAAGGAAAAAATACCCAGAGGCAAAAGGTAGACAGGAATAATTTTTTAAAAAGCTGGCTAGAAACAAGCCAAGCAAAGACCAGGAGTATAAGTACTAATAAGCCTCCGTGTGGGATTTATTTGGGAGCTGGGTGGCAGACCCACAAAAAGAGCCCAAAAGAGACAGTAAAATAAAAAAGCCCAAAGAGTAAATAAAAGATTAAAAATAAAATCGGGGCTGGAGAGATGGCTCAGTGGTTAAGAGCATTGCCTGCAAAAAAAAAAAAAAAA
>NW_004949251.1:311402-320436 GCF_000317375.1 Microtus ochrogaster | reverse complement strand
GTAGACCAGGCTGGTCTCGAACTCACAGAGATCCGCCTGCCTCTGCCTCCCGAGTGCTGGGATTAAAGGCGTGCGCCACCATCGCCCGGCTAGATTTTCAATTAAAGTACAGTGCAAGAAATCCCTGCCCTGGAATGAGACCTCTACAAAGTCCAGTGAGTTGTGTGTGGTAGCCCATGCCTTTAATCACAGAACTTGGGGGACAGAGGCAGATATATGTTGTTTGAGGCCAGCAGGTAGGAGGGGGGAACCTCAACATAGTGGGCCCGAGGCTGTGGAGGAAACTTTATTGGGACTTTTTTCCCTTCCCTGTAACATTAGAGTTTGAAATAAAAAAAAAAATCCCTTCCTGATCTCTATAGTTTTAAAAGATTTTAGAATACAAATCATTCACATATTGTGATACCTCCGTTTTGTGCTCTGTGTATACTTTAGTCAGTTCCTTAAATATTCATTCATTATGAGACTCTCACTTCTGCTCCAAATAGCATCTCCACTCTGGAACTTCCAAATCTCTATCCACTGACTCAATCCTTGATCAGGATCCAAATATCTCAATACCTTTGGGTTTTTTTGTTTTTGTTTCTTCATTAATCACCAAGGTCCCCAATGAGAAACCTCAGCATTCACAGGAGATTCAGAGAATTCATCTTACTGCTGTTGGTTTCAAAATAAAATGAATCAAACACAAATCCAAAAGCATATCATGACAGAAATAAAATCTGCTGAATTTAACCGTTTAGAATCATCCTCTGAAAAGACCAAAAGAGTAGATTTGATATTAAACAGACTTCCCCTTTTCAGCTTTGACAGTGGTACTGGAGGAATATCCTTCTGGTTTAAGATGGGACTTTTCAACTGAAAGACCCTCGATGAGGACCTTTTTTTGGGGGGAGGAGACCTCCCCAACGCCAAGGAGCAGGCTGAGACCGCATGGATGCAAATCGCAAGAGGTTTATTGAGTAGACACAGGTACCTGCGGGCGGCAAGATCTCTCGGAGGACTTGCGCACCTGCCAACTGGAGGGCGGGCTTTTTATAGGGAAGAGCAAAAAGCAAGTTTACAGAAGCAAAAGCGTGGTTATCGGTCGATCGGAATGAGGCGGGGTGTCAGCAAAAAAGCAAGTTTACAGAAGCAAAAGCGTGGTTATCGGTTGATCGGAATGAGGCGGGGGGCATGAATGGTTTCCTCTCTCAGCATGGATGTCTGGCAACAGTCATCCTGTTCCTATCTTATAGATATCCTGTTTTGCAGTCAACCTGCTTTGTTGATGTGCTATCTTATTGATATCCTGCCTTGCAGTCTTCCTATCTCATAGACATCCTGCTCTCTCAAGCACATGGGATGTTCTTACGAGAGCAGGCTGGCTGCTGATCCGGAGAATTTTTTTTATTTTAAGCAAACAGGACGTTCCCCAGGGAGCATGCTAGCTGCGGGTTTTGAGGAGGGGGTCTGTAGGGTCTTTCACAACTAACTGCATCTGGGCAAAATGCGTCTAAAGTGGTAGGAAAACAAATACCTCTTCTTACCAAGGGAGAGAAAACAGAATTGATGGTATTTCAAAAGAGAAAATTCTTCATAGTTTCCCATTTTTTATTTGTATTACATTTTTTGATCAACATAGAGCCCTTTTCCTAGAACTTGCTTTGCAGTGAGCTCAGCCATCATTCTTCACCCTGACAATGAAGCTGTGCTCATGGCGTCGATGCTCCACCTTCCTCAACTCCAGTCAGCCTCCATCATTGCAGACAGTTGGCTAAGCCTTTTCTTCATGTCAGGCTCACGTGGAACCTGACAGGATTTTGTGTGTACTCTGATGTGCTCGGCCAGTTTGGATTTATAAATGAAACCTTTCCCACAGTCTTCACAGGCAAAGGGCCTCTCAGGCCTGTGGATGCGCTGGTGCCTGAGCATGTGACCCTTTTCCCGGAAGTTTTTATCACACTCAGGGCAGTGGAAAGGTCTCTCACCTGTGTGCAGGCCCTGGTGGCTGAGTAGCTGAGATTTCAGTCGGAAACTCTTGTCACACTTGGGACACTGAAAAGGCTTCTCTCCTGTGTGTGTCCTCATGTGCTCCATGAGTTTAGACTGTTTGGCAAAGCCCTTCCCACACTGGCAGGAGAATGGCATCCGCCCGCTGTGCAGCAGCTGGTGTGCCTTCATGTCAGCCTTCACACGATAGCTCTTGCCACACTCCTGGCACTGGAAGGGTCTCTCTCCTGTGTGCAGACGCTGATGGCTAAGCAGCTGCCCCTTTAGGCGAAAGCTCCTGTCACACTCTAGACACTGGAAGGGCCTCTCTCCACTGTGGACACGGAAGTGCTCTGTGAGCTTAGACTGTCTGGTAAAGCCCTTGCCACACTCCCCACAAGAGAACGGCCTCTCCTTGCTGTGGGTGCGCTGGTGGGCCTTCAGCATGCCCTTCAGGCGGAAGCTCTTGTCGCACTCGGGACACTGAAAGGGCCTCTCTCCGCTGTGCACTCTGAGGTGCTCACGGAGCTTGCACTGATGGGCGAAGGCTTGGCCACACTCGCTGCAGGAGAATGGCCTTTCTCCACCAGGCTGCAGTTGGTGGGCTCTCAATCTGCTCTTCAGACAGAAGCATAACTCACACTGAACGGGCTCTTCCTCTGGGTAAAGCCGCTGCTGCTTCAGCAACCACCCCTTTTGGCTGAAGCTTCTTCTGCCTTGGGCACACCAGAAAGATCTCTCCCCACTGAGGTCCCGGGTATGTTCTGTGAGTTTGCAATGTTTGCTGAAGCCCTGACTACACTTTCTACAGGAGGATGATCTTTCCCCACTATGCACACCCCAGTGGACATTCTGCAGGTCTCTCAGGCAGAGGCACTCACTGCTCTCTGAACACTGAAAGGATTTTTCTCCCGTGTGTGCCCTGCAGAGGCCAGCCTGCTTAAACCGTGAGAGTAAGCAACCACCACATTCTGTACATGAGCAGGGTTTGGCCTCACCCAGGCTGCAGCCACACTGCAGGACCTTCAGCTTGCTATCCTTGTGGCAGCAGCCCTCATAGTCCAGGCTGGGACTTGGCTTCTGTCTTGAGGGCACAATGGGGTCTTCCCTCCAGGAGGCTGGCCTCTCTTGGCTCTGCTGGCATTGGTGGACATTGCTATCCACTGGGAAGCTCTTGTCACATTTGGGGTGCTTGAGATGATGGCTGAAAAGGGTATGCTCATGATGGAAGAACACTTTGCTTGTGTGGCACTGAGGCGGCCTCTTTCTTCTATGGGCATCTGGATGTCTCACCAAATGTTGCTTCAGGAAGAAGCTCTTCCCACATTCAGGACATGAGAAGTTGCATGGCGGCTGTGCATCAGTTTGCCTGCTGAACTCCTTCCAGACCCTGCATGGTGGGGTCTTAGGGTGACCCTTCTGGAGCATCACTAAGTGATTCTTCTCCCAAGAGTTTTCCCCACAGACAGGACAAGAGTGCTGGGTGCTCTGCCAAGAGGGGACTCTTTGCAAGTCAGGGGGATCCAGAGTTCTGTGACTCAAGAGTCCTTCTCTTTGGGCAGCCTCTTTGGAACACTGCACTGTTGAAACTAGAGCCCCAAGGTTGTGGGTTCGTGTATTTGCAAGGCTCATGCCTTGGTTATGCCTAAGGGAAACATCTTCTTTTTCTCCTAAAACAAGCACAAAGGAAGGCTGACTCTCAAGAGGATTTAACTGGAAACGGCACGTGATTTCTCTTGACTTCACAGCTTGCTGGCTACCTGGGAATGAAAACAAAAATTCTGTAAATCTTTTGTCCGTGGCATCTATGTCTTTCACCAGTAAAGTGATCTATAAAAGAGTTGACTCTTCTTCGGCGGTTGGGGCATCCTACCCCGACTAGAGTATAAAACATGATATGTGGTTCTACTTCATGACCAAAATAAGTCTGGCTGCAGACACTAAACAGAGCAGATCATGCTATAAGAAAAGTGAAAGACGAAAGCAGAAGTCTCAGAGGTAGAGTCTAGGGCCTGCAAACTGACTGCATCCTACCTATGACTCCCATGGCCCACTGTGCAGACCTTGTCAAGCTAATGGCTGCTGGTTCGGGGTTCTTTACTCTGTTAAAAACAGGGAAATATGGCAGAAGAGACAGGTGGTTTAAAAGTACTGACTGCTCTTGTAGAGGACCCAAGTTCTCTTTTCAGCATCTACTTGATGGTTCCAATTCTAGGGAATTCAACTCCATCTTCTGGCCTCCGTAGGTACTGCATGCACACAAGCTTACACAGGCGTACAAACCATATACATAAATAATAAAATATTACTTTCTTTTTGAAACAGCGTCTATCTATATAACCCAGGATGGCCTGGAACTTGCTATGTAGTACAGGCTGGATTCAAATTCAGAGAGATCTGCCTGTCTTTGCTTCTCAAGTGCTAGAATTAAAGGCATGCACCACCATGCCTGGAATAATAAAATAAAAACAAGAAAACATATATACATAAAATACATAAATAAATAAATCTAAAGGGCTGGAAAGATGGCACAGTGGTTAAGAGCACTGGCTGCTTTTCTAGAGATCCTGAGTTCAATTCCCAGCACCCACATGGGGACTCACAACTATCTATAGTCCTGATGCAGACAAAACATTCATATACATAAAATACGTAAATAAAAAACAGGAAAACAAAAGTACACAAAGAGGGTTGCGATGAGTCAATATGGTGCCTGCCATTACTGTATCTTCCATAACCACTGCAACTGCAGGAACATCAAGCGTCTTAGAATCACAATGTCACAATGTGATAGCAATAAGATCCTAACAGCCCCAACAATACCACAGATGTATGCTATCTATCTGGAAATATCTATAAGGGTGATCTCTGAGAGATTTAAGGAAGGAAGGCTCACCCTGAGTGTGGATAGCACATGATGGCGTGGGGTCCCAGACTGAATGAAATGAAAGAGAAAGAGAGGGCTGAGCAAACACTCACCTGTCTGTTTCCTGACTGTGGGTACAATGTGATGGGCCACCGAACATTCTTCCCCTCACATGATGGACTTGACTACATCCCCACAAATCCTGATTCAAAATAAACATTTCTTAACTTGCTTCTTGTATGGAATTTGGTCACAACAATGAGAAAGGTAACAAATACAGAAACTGACACTGAGGGTTGGGGCCACTGCTGTGATAAATCTGACCACGTGGTTCTTAGGCCCTTGGTCCTAGTTTGTGGGAGGAATGTGGAAGAGAATGGAGTTTCATGAAGCCTTAGAATGACATAAGCAGAGCTCAGAAGGCCATTCCGCTGGGAACTGGGTAAACCAGAACACCTAGAGAAATGTGGTCTGCACTGTTGTAAACATGGCCAAGAGGGGCCAGGCTCTATCTCAAGTTGGCAATAGAACATGACAGTGTGGTTCATGTGGTACTGGGTTTTTCCAGATGAACGATGTTAATAATAAAGGGGCGATGAAGGCTTGCACCACACTTCTAGAAAGCTACTAAGGTCAGGCAATGCGTGGCAGGGTCAGATTTCCTGCAAGGAGTTTCTGAGAGGTCACCGTGTGAAGCTAGGGTCAGATTTCCTGCAAGGAGTTTCTGAGAGGTCACCGTGTGAAGCTGGGAAGGTAAAGCCTAGGTTGTAGTGTAGACCCAAGAATGTTAGAGACGCCAGAACTCTGAAGATTGCTGGAACAAGCTGGAGCTGGCCCAAGAGAGAGTTCATATGTACTATATGGGCAGAGCTAGAGAGATGGAGCTGCCCGAGGCTAGTGGAGACCAAATAATTCTATCATAAGCCCCAGGTGATAGACATGGAGCTGTAGGATTTAGTGTTTTCCCTGCTGGGTATGGGTCTTGCTAGACCCTTCTTCATTTTTGGAATATTAATTATTACAGTGTGCCACGGTATATTGGTAGTAATTAACTTCTCTTTCGATATTATAGAGGCTCACAACTGAAAGACTGCTTCGGTGACAGAGGGAAAGTCACTCTCGGCTTTGTTCTTCCCTATCCACTGGCGAGGATAGCTTCCATTGATGATGGCGTCAGAGCTGTACACATTACTGCTCTCCAGCACTTACTGTAGGTTCTTGGATTTGCTTCATCTTATACACCAGGAGTTTAAATACTACTAACTTGCCCAAAGTCACTGTGGTGGTTTGAATGAAAATGGCCCCACAGACTCATGTTTTAGTAGGGGGTCCTCAGTTGGTAGAACTGTTTGGAAGGATTAGGAGGTGTGGCCTTGTTGGAGGAGGTGTGTCACTGGGGGTGGGCTTTGAGGTTTCAAAAGCCCATGCCATTCCCGGTTGGCTTTCTCTGCCTCTGTTTGTGGATGAGATGTGAGTTCTCAGTTACTGCTCCAGGGCCATGCCTGCCTGCTTGCTACCATGCTCCCTGCCACGATGGCCGTGGAGGCCATGCAACCATCAGCCACCAATTAAATGCCTTCTTTTATTAGTTGTCTTTGCCATGGTATTTTGTTACAACAATAGAAAAGTGACTAAGACAGTCGCCTACAGAAGGAGAGATCAGACTCAGGCTTCGGAGTTCACGGGCCTAACCACTATGCTCTACTGCCTTTCTCTAAAATACTTGCAACATCAGGCTCAGGTCAGCCAAACAAGAAGAGATCAGAGAGGGAAAAACAAGACATCGGAATGTGATATGTTTAGGTTAAGACCATGGCTTTTTATTTGTCTTTTTTGAGATAGGGTCTCACGTAGTTCAGACTAGATTTGAACTCATGATGCTGATTAGGATAACTTTGAGCTCCTACCCTCTGCTTGCAGAGATTATGTTATACAACTCCATTTTAGACACTAGGTTTTTGTTTGTTTGTTTGTTTTGTTTTGAGACAGGGTTTCTCTGTCTAACAGCCCTGGCTGTTCTGGAATGAGCTCTTATAGACCAGACTGGCTTCGAACTCACAGAGATCCACTTGAATCTGCCTCCTGAATGCTGGGATTAAAGGCGTGCAGCACCGCCACCCGGCAGACACTAGGTTCTCAATACTCACTCTCCATTACCAGACGAGACTGCACGCCATCTACAGGGGAGCGGATCCCTTTCTCTGGCTTCTGTTCTTCTCCCCAGCTGCCAAAGAACTCTCTTCCAAGTTCAATCCAGGATATCAGTTCTGGTTTCGGAAGTCCACAATCTGTACGGAGAAGTCAGACGGGGTAGTTTGGCTCGAGTGCTATAAAGCACATCATCTCAATTTCTCAAAATCTACTTCTGGAACAATACACAAACTGTCGACAAACAGACTCACTGACAGCCAGCACTTCTGGTTTATCTGGACATGTTATACCAAACAAATCATTTTTCATAGTCCCCACATATCTGATGTTATATTTAACTAAAAAACAAACGGAAAATGCTTTATTACCATTTTAATTATTATGTCCCATTATGTAGATCAGGCTGCCCTCAAACTCACAGAGATCTATCTATCTGCTCTTCCAGAAGACCTGGGTTCAGATCCCAGGACCCAGACAGCAGTTCACAACTGTCTAGAGCTCCAGAGACGATAACCTACAAACACATAAAATTAAAAAAAAAAAAAGAATATCATAGATGCTGACATTCATTAAAGTGAGCTGCTATATAATTGTGTGTGTCAACTTTGCCACATGTCTCCAAATTGGTTTTCAAAATGGCTGTGGTGATTTACCACCTCAGTTGCTACATATGTGGTCCTGTCAGACATTTTCCATCTCTAATGCAGGCTTGGTATCTACCGCATCACCTTCTATCTTAAAAAGAAAAAACCCTGCTTGGTTGCTCTTGGCCCTTTCTTCTGAGCGTCTTATGATCAGCTTACAGACTATGAGAAGCCATTCTTGAATTTTGAGTGGAATTGCTTTGAATATATAGATTATTTTGAAGCAAGCTGGCAGAGCCATAAAGGTTCATATAACTGACTGTAAAATGAAAAAGATGGATAACCTGAGGAAATAAATAAAAGCATGAGAAAAGGAGGGAGCACTTAAAAATCAAAATCATAACAGCACATTCCCTAATAGTGATGCAAATTAAAAAAACATGATTTTTAATAACCGAAGAGGGAGATAAAAAGTCCATTGGAACTGGAATTTGAGGGGGGGCATGTTTGGCAGTGGCCAGGGGCTGACAACGTAGATTATATTTCTTTCTCTATCAGTTCAATTGCTTTGACTAGTTCTTGTATAAAATAAAAATAATGTCATGGGTTACATGTTTTAGGAAAAATCCACAGATATAGTCTGGAAACTTAACTATGATGAAAGAATATAAGTTTCAGAAACTTAATAAGATGAAAGCAGATGCGGCTGTCATGTGTATGCAGGAGATGAAGAAGAGAATGTCGAAGGCATTACTCATCTTTATACCCTGGGAGAGTCACGTGATAGAAAGTTAACAGACCATGCATATTTTATCATCATTCCTCAGAAGCCTGAGAGACAGAAAGGGCACTGATCCAGACGGGAGGGGTTTGTGGAGAGGAACTGGGGGAGTAGAAGGAGGAAAACTGTAATCAGGGTATATGTGAAAAAAGAATCTATCATCAATAAAAGGAAAAAGAGAAATTTAACAATGCATTAAACTTAATCTCTCTAAATCTTCTTAAAATTAATCTAGGGGCTGGAGAGATAGCTCAGAAGTTAAGGGCACTTGCTGCTCTTCCAGAGGACTGGGGTTCAGGTGCTGCATTCACATGGCAATCCACACCATCTGTAATCCCAGTTCTAGGGGATCTAATGCCTTTTTCTTGCCTCATGCACACCACATGCACGGGTACACAGATACACATGCCGGCAAAACACGTATACACATAGAACAAAGATAATAAAATTAAAATTATTCTGGAAAAATAAAGTTAATAGGAAACAATCTAGACATTTAAATATATTATTTTAAATTATAAAACTGTCCAATAGACACACATAAAAAAACATAAAAAACACTATCAAAAACTAGGAAGGTAAAAAAAGTAAAAGAAAGATGGCATAAGTAAGACAATACTTTTCTTTTTTTAATATTTATTTATTTATTATATATACAATATTCTGTCTGTGTGTATGCCT
>NW_004949251.1:307045-311266 GCF_000317375.1 Microtus ochrogaster | reverse complement strand
TAATTAAGCTACTACTAAACTCAATACATCAAGAAATGAGTGTTACCATATTTAGTTCAAAGAAAACTGCTTTATCAATGAAAACAGAAACGGTTAAAGCGCCTGCCTTGGAGCTGGAGCAACGTCTCAGTGGTTAAGAGCACTGATTGCTCTTCCAGAGGACAGCAGTTCAACTTCCAGAACCGAACAGTGGTTCACAGTGACTCCCCTTCCAGAGACTGCAACACCCATGTGGTGCACAGACATACATGCAGCAAAACACTTGTAGACATAAATTTAAAAAAAAGAATCAAACAGGAGACTTTCATCTTTTATTTTATGCTTCTGAACAGGCTAATTTTTATGCATGACTTTGTATGTGTGCATGTTGGGGGATGCATGGCATGCATTGGAAGTCAAGGGACAATCTTGGGTATTGGTTCTCAGAACACCTTTCACTGTTGGGATAATTATTTTGTAAACTGTGTGAAGATGTATCTCTGTCCTTCTTCACCTTTAAAGGCACCTTCTGTTGGTTTAACAAAGAGTTGAATGGTCAATAACCCGGCAGGAGAGGATAGGTGGGACTTCCAGGAAGAGATAGGAACGCTGGATAAAAATCTGAGGTGGGAGATTAGTCAGCCAAACTCGAAGGAAGTTGGACAGATGGTACTGAGGAAAGGTAAGGAGCCATGAAGAATGTAGATTGATACAAATAAGTTAATTTAAGTTTGAAGAACTAGTTGGGAACAAGCCTAAGATAAGGCTAAGCTTTCATAATAAATAAGTTTCCACGTCGTCATTTGGAAGCTGGTAGTCCAAAGAAATACCTGTTACGTTCCACCTTTTAAATTTTGAGAGAGGATCCATCATTGGCCTGAGACTTGTTGCCATGTAGGTCAGCCTTCAATCTTCTAGGGATCCACCTTCCACCTGGCCTCTCAATGGGATTATAAACAGGCATGTGCCACCGCACCCGTCTTTTATGTGGGTTCTGAGGATGCAAATTCAGATTTTCATGCTGCCAAGGCAGGTGCTTTCCCTACTGACCGACTGACTGAATCATCTCTCCAGCTTCAGACTCATTTAAAAATTTAACTGATAAGAAAAACTAGCCAGGCATATGGTTCACGCCTTGCCCCCACCCCCACCCCTAGCATTTCTTTGTAGCCTTTCATGTCCTGGAATTCACTATGTAAACCAGGCTGGCCTCAGATTTACAGAGTCCACTTGCCTCTAGCTCCCACGTTCTGGGATTAAAATGTGTGTACCACCATTTCCCACAAATATGTAGCCCAGGCAAACCTTGAATTTATAATCCTCCTGCTCTGCCTCTTCCTTCAGTACATCCTTCCAGCCACCACGACCGGCTGCTACCCACCTATAATCCCAGTACCCGAGGCAAGATGATCTATATAGTGAGTCCCAGGCCAGCCTCAACTATACAGTAAGGGAGACCTTGTCTCAAAAAACTATAAAACAACAAAAACCCAAAAAACAAGAACTATAAAGGAGGTGTAAGTTTAATTCTGTGATACAGCCCTTGCCTAGCACATACAAGGACCAGGATGTTATCTCTAGCATCACACACAGGAGGGATGATGATGATGATGATGGAACCAAAGAAGGAAAAATTATCCATCATCCTAACCAGAGGCAGCTACCCGTAAACACATCAGGGTGCACTTATTCAGAATCACACTACAGGGAAGACCATTAGTTTCTTGCAGTCTCTAACCCTTTTGTAAAGCTGCAAGGAGGCCAGTTTCTAGGTTAAGGCACACACGTACTATGGGCATGAAGCAAGTGTGATTCTCGGTGGAAAACCAAACATCTCAGTAAACTGTGATGGGAAACGTTTTAACATATGTCTTAGCTACCTGTAAGTGACATCATGTGCTGTCTTAAATACTGTCCTGCAATGTCCGCCCCGAATAAAGATGGGTAATGTATACTTTATTATTGACAACAACAACAAAGAGATAATAGGACTTTCTGGGTTAGTATCTAAGCAATCTTGCTACCTCACAAGGTCCAGCTGCAAGACTCACCGAGAAGTTGAAAGCTCCTTACCGAGAGAGACAAGAGTCTCATAATTGGTTCTCATAACATGCTTGTAAAGTTCCTTCTGCCATGCTTCTAAATGCTGCCACTCTTGCTCAGAGAAATAAACGGCCACATCTTCAAAGGTCAGCGGTAACTGAAGTGAGAGACATTTTACAGATACAGTCATGATTGCTACAAGTGATTCCAGTTCATTCTCATTGCATATGTGAGACTTACAAAGTAGACGGCTGTTTTTGACTCAGCAGTTACTTCCACAGAAGTGATCAGCAGAGGCAGGAGGATCTCTGGAAGTTTAATGCCGGCTAGGTGTACAGAGTGAGTTCCAGGACAGCCAGGGCTACAGAGTGAGACCCTGTCTCAGGATGCAGGGGAAGGTGATTTATTGGTTGGTTGGAGAGATGGCTCAGCAGTTGAGAGCACTGGATGCTCTTCCTGAAGGCCCAGGTTCAGTTCCCAGCTCCCACACAGTAGCTCACAACCATCCGTAACTCCAGTCCCAGGGAACCGAATGCCATTAAGCTCTCCACAGACACTGCACACACATGGTGCACAGACACACATGCAGACAAAACACCCATACACACAAAAATAATTAAATAAGCAAAATGATTTGTTTCCTCTATCTCTGCTCTGCTCTCACTCCCACACCCATCTCATATGTGTCTCCATATGTGTGTATGGGATGGTATACTCTTTACAAACGTGAAGCCAAATCAGTATGAAACGTCATTCATGTAATATGTCATGGCCCTCAGACGAATACAAGGAAGTAAACTCACATTGGGGTAAACTGTGTGATTACATCATACTCCACAAGGAGACAGAGCCCATTAATGGGCCACACACACACTGCTTCTTCCTTCTCTGTAAATATTGTGTATTTATTTAAGACAGGCTCTCATGTGCGATGTAGACTGGGACTGGTCTAGATCTCACAGAAACCTCCCTCCCTCTGCCTCTCCAGCGCTGGGATGCTTGGCTTCCCCTCTGCAAATTAGACAATGCTCGGATGGCTTTCTTTAAGTATCAGCACTTTTACTTTCATAGAAGGGTATCACTAAGTCAAAGGGTATAAACAACCTGAGCTGTAAAGTGTGTGTGTGTGTGTGTGTGTGTGTGTGTGTGAGAGAGAGAGAGAGAGAGAGAGAGAGAGAGAGACTGAATCCAGGACCTTGGACATGCTAGGCAACTTCTCTACCCTTGAGTGATATCCCTAGCTCAAAATTGTTTAGTGTTTATGCTTATCATGGTTAACTAGAAAAATAGTTCCTAAGTTCATAATTAGAACTATGTAAATTATATATTTGTTAGTTGAAATATTCTGCCCATATGGCTGTAACCCTACACCTTGCTGACTTTTTTTAAATATTAATTTATTTATTAAGTATACAACATTCTGCCTCAATGTATGCCCGCATGCCAGAACAGGGCACCAGATCTCATTACAGATGGTTGTGAGCCACCATGTGGTTGCTGGGAATTGAACTCAGGACCTCTGTAAGAGCAGCCAGTACTCTTAACCTCTGAGCCATCTCTCCAGCCCTCCCTTGCTGACTTTTTAAACCTAGTTTAACTCCATTTGTTATTGGCATGTGCTTATTTTCTATGGCTATTAAATAAAGTATATATTATTTCCATTTTGGGTTTATTTTGGTGTTTTTTTTTTTTGAAACAGGTTTTTTTCTGTATAGCCCTGGCTGTTCTGAAACTCACTCTGTAGACCAGGCTGGCCTTGAACTCACAGAGAACTGCCTGCCTCTGCCTCCCTGGGGGCTGGGATTAAAGGTGTGCACCACCACTGCTCAGTCTTATTTAAAAAAAAAAATAATTTTTTTTTGAGACAGGGTTTCTGTAGCCTTGGTTGTTTTGGAACTTGCTCTGAAGACCAGGCTGACCTGAATTAGAGAGATCTGTTGGCCTCTGACCTCTGTGCTATCACCACTCCCTGGCAAAACCCAACATTTTAAGTTAATACAAATTACTTGTGTTACACTATTTATTTTAAAACAATAATTTTGTGCTGGGCATAGTAATAAACACCTTTAATTCCAGCACTCAGGAGGCAGAGGCAGGTGGATCTCTAGATTCCAGGCCAGTCTCATCTACAATGTGAGTTCCAGGACAGCCAGGGCTATGCTGAGAGACCCTGTGTCCAAAAAACAACAACAACAACAA
>NW_004949251.1:304246-306945 GCF_000317375.1 Microtus ochrogaster | reverse complement strand
AAAAAAAAGAATGAAAATTTCATATCTACTTCTGTCCAGTTTCTTCTGTAAGAAACAGTAGCTTAACAGTTCTCATTCAGCACAATTTGCCCTCCATGGGACATAGGCAAAGCCTGGAGACAGTTTTGATTGTAAAATTTCAGGAGGTGTGCTACTGGCCTCTAGTGGTTATCAGCTAAGAAAACACAGGCCAGTCCCTACACAAAGAATTATCTAGTACTCTTCCTTATCAATACATGTGTTCATAAACCCTTCCTTTTCTTAATAATGCCACCAAAGTGAAAACGCAGGTATTGCTAATTCAGATAAAAAAATGTCAAAAAATGCTGTAAAGTTGTTTTGTTTTCTGAGAGAAGGTCTCACTCCCCAGGTCTGACTGGCCCGAATCCTGCAGCAATCCTTTCGCTTCTGCCTCCCCTGGTCCTGCCAGGTCCAGCTTCAAAGTGTTTCTTTCCTTCAGGAGAAAAGTGAGTTTCCCACTTTCCCACCTTAAAAAATTTTCTACGCTAAAGTCGCTAAAAACCTGTAGAAAGAATGAACCTTCAACCTATGAAGCTGTGGAAGATGATAACAACAACAACAACAAAAATCACGCCAGATTTTTGTCTGGCTTTAAAGTTTAAACTGCAAGAGTTCCGCAGCCATAGCGCACAGCAAGTGCTTAGTGAAGACAGTGTTACAGCTCCTACTACACTCCATTTTCGGTATCGACTGGGGGTTGGAGAACATATCCTGTGGAAGAACTATTGTGAATTTTTTTTTTTTTGCAACTGTGCTATATTAACACACAAACATCTGTCATATCGTGAAACTGAAAATGATTTATGAAAGAATATTTTATTGTTTATTTTTTAATCAACAGGAGTGGCCATCTCCCATTTATTCAAAACTCTGTTTATAAACGTGCTGCCTATCTGTTGTATACGCAATCCTGAATGTAAACAGTTGTACATTCGGTGAGAAAGTAAGGGCTGCTTTAGAATTACTTATCTCCGCCTTATTTAATAATCAAGAATGCTTTTTTTAAATATATTTATTATATACAATATTCTGTCTGTGTTTAAGCCTGCAGGCCAGAAGAGGGCACCAGACCTCTTTACAGATGGTTGTGAGCCACCATGTGGTTGCTGAGAATTGAACTCAGGACCTTCGAAGAGCAGGTAATGCTCTTTAACCACTGAGCCATCTCTCCGGCCCCTCAAGAATGCTTAATAGAGCAGTTAGGCCAGCATAAAAAAAAGAAAAAAGCCATTCCCTCTACTCCCTGATTTCAACAAAACACAAAATAACCAAGCACACAGGTTTTACTGCCCTTTTCTACCCTGCTGACGTGAGGTCCCACACGCACACACTCTACGTGAACGCAAATGAACGCCAGTCGGAGACTAAATTATGACATGGTGAACCCGCAGGACACCACTACAACCTTCGGAAACCCAAACCCCGATGGCGTTCGCTCTTCTCGGGGGAGAAGGCTGGGCAGCCGCTGCCGTCGGTGGCGCAGGAGAGCGCCGCGCGCGGACGCGGCTTTGTTGGGGTCCCCACGCCGCACGCGCAGCCCGCGGTCCCGCCCCCGCCCTGAGCCCGGTCCGCGCGGGGCCCTTACCCGAGCGTGTGCTGCCATGGCCAGCGCGGACACGCCTAGCC
Source organism: Microtus ochrogaster (assembly GCF_000317375.1). NCBI lineage: Eukaryota > Metazoa > Chordata > Mammalia > Rodentia > Cricetidae > Microtus > Microtus ochrogaster. The sequence continues at coordinate 305,298 of NW_004949251.1, read as the reverse complement.
AGGGCCTCGGCGACGCCCACGCTCCCCGGCGACGAGGCGGGAACCCGCTCCTCCCCGACCCCAGGCCACAGCCCCCACTCGCCCCAAACCCGGCGCCAGCCCCCGCGGGGGTGGATCGCGGCCGTCGCTCCGCCCCACAGCGCCCCCTGCGGGCAGGAGGAGCGGCCTCGGTCAACACCCGAGCCTCGCCTGGCCACAGCCCGCTTTTCTCTGCAGTGACAAAGAAAGCAGGAGAGAGAAGAGGGAAGGGCATACCTCCAGAGTGGCTCTGAGACAAGATGGCCCACGAGGCCCATCTCTGCAGTGGGCTCAGGAATCAACACGGGGAGATGGAAACTAAGACTGGCAAGGAAATGGCCGGATAAAGGACCTCCCTTTGGAACAGATTGCCACTAGGGAGAAGGGGTATACCTGGTCAGGGCCAGAAGTGCGTGTTTTTCCATCCATCCTGTTCATTCAGACTGAGAGCAGTCCACTGACCTGAGCATGGGTGGGGTTCCCTCCCTTGATGAGAGAAGCCCTAGAAAATGAAGGTAGGCTCAGGCTTCTGCTGTAGCGGACAGGTGGGCCCTAGTGAGAACAGAGAACCCACAACATCTAAGCCTTAGATTCTAAAGGAAGTGGACAAAAGTGGAGAAAGACAGAGGAAAAGGGACATGGGAGAAATGGAAACACAGGAAGACAGTGAGAAAGAGAATGGAACACAGCCAGTATCCCCAGAGAATTAACTTCACATTGCTTCCTGGTGTGTTAGCGGTCTGGCTAAAGTATCATAAGAACGTGTATGGCATGGGGCAAGTAGATAGAGAAGTAAAAGAGCCCCTGAACAGTTATGGCAGCGCGCACACGCACCTGCTTGGCATGGAATAGTAGCATGTACACATATGTATTGCTATTTGAATGGTTTATTTTAGAAAATATCACACGTGGGGTCTGGTGGTTGCCTCAGTAGGCAAAACACTTGTTGCTGAAGCCTCAATTTGATTCCAGAGACCCATGTACAGATAAAAGAGAGGGAAACAGCCGGGCAGTGGTGGCGCACGCCTTTAATC